>NW_026067996.1:4749012-4802796 GCF_014885135.2 Alexandromys fortis
AAAAAACATTAATTTTTTTAAATTTAAAAATAAAAAATTTGCAAAATATCTAAAATCAAATATCAGACTTAATGTTGGGATCTGGAAATCATGTATTTAAAAAAATCAGAATGAAGAAATGTCTAGCCATTATTTTATTGAACATAGTAATGGAGGTTTTACCTTATATAATTGTAAACAAACATGCATATATTAGAAAGGAGAAAACTAAACTCTCATTATCTGTGATGATATGTCTACGTAGAAAGCAATCTGTCTTAATAATTTACAAGTCATTATATAATCCATCTTAATAATTTACAAGTCATTATATATATGATGAAAACTTAGGGAGCTTATGGAATAATACATTTTTATACAGTTACCTTTCTCTATATTGCTATGAAGAGAAAGTATACTAAACCTGTTTACAACAGCAAGATAGCTACTTACATATCTGTTTGTGTATCTCTCTTAGAAGCAAGCACAACATATGCATGGTATCTGATGGAGAAAATAAAATTATAAATCAGAAGCATTAGAAGCATGGATAAGAGTGGATGGGGAGAAGTATATGAATAGGTGAAAATTCACTTAAAGATGAGCTGGCCTCCACCTGTAGTTAAGAGATTGAAGCAAGAATCCAAGGATGGCTTGGTCTGCATAGCAAAACTTTATCTCAAACAAAACAAAACACCCCAGGAAAAAAAAAAGGATGAATAAATTCTGTGGGTGTAATGTTCGGTAAATGAGTGCAGCTGAGTTCTATAATACAGGAAATCTACATAGCAGATCATATATATTTTTGAGACAGGGTCTTATGTAGCTTAGGTCGACCTTTGGTTTGCTAGGTAGCTAAGGATGACCCTGAGCTTCAGATCCTCCTGCCTCTACCTCCCAAGTGCTGAGATGAAGGGTGTGTGTCTCATACCCAGATTCCTTAGTGGATTTTAAATGTGCTCGTTACACAATCAAATTCATACCCATCCTCATACATCCACACTCACACTCACGTTCTCACCCATACTCACAGCCCACATTCATATTCACAAGCAACAACTGTCGTGATGGATGAGTTAATTCATTTGATTAGGGTTAATCAGTTCACAGCTTAGACAAATAGCAACCATCACACCATATCCCTTCAATCTGTCTGTCTGTCTATCTATCTATCTATCTATCTATCTATCTATCTATCTATCTATCTATCCATACATACATAATTTGTTAATTATATCTTAATAAAGCTGGAGAAATGAAAGCATTGAACAATCTAAGAAACATGAAGTTAATTCTTATTTAAAGATAAAAAGACTCAATATTTTAGAGATACATTTCTGTGTGTGTGCACAATAATTCTAGTAAGAATTCTCAAATGTTTAAAAGCTCTAAATTTTTTTGTGGAACTTCAACTGTTTCAAAATTTATATAGAAAAACAAGATGCAAAAGATAGCCAGATTCTGTTGAAGAAGCAGGTTAGTAAAAAGAACTTAGAGTGTAGTGATGAGGTGAGCAGGCCTGCTTTTCGTCCCACCCAGCTTCCGCACGGCTAGCTTTACACCTAAAATAACAACACACAAACTGTATTAATTTAAACACTGCCTGGCTCATTAGTTCTAGCCTCTTTTTGGCTAACTCTCACATTTTGACTAACCCATATCTAATAATCTGTATGCCACTACGAGGTCGTGGCTTACCGGCATGAGTCTAGCCAGTGTCCATCTCGGGAAGGGGAATCATGGCATCTGCCTGATTCAGCTTTCTTTCTCCCAGCATTCTGTTCAGTCTACTCCACCTATCTGAATTCTGCCCTATCAAAAAGCCAATGCAGTTTCTTTATTAACCAATGAAAGTAACACATAGACAGAAGGCCCACCTACTCCACTAGAGCGTGTGTGACATGGGACCATTATAGATGAGACAGGACATCAGAGTACTTAAACTTCAAGGTTGTGTTGCTTTTTGTCAACTTGACACAAATTAGGAACATCTGAGAAGAGGGGACCTCAATAGAGAAAAAAAAATTACCCCATCAGATTGGTCTGTGGGCAAGTCTTTGTGGCGGCATTTTCTTGATTGATCTGGGAGGTCCCAGCCCACTGTGGCAGGTGCCACTCCTGGAGCTGGAGGTCCTGGGTTGTGTAGGAAAAGCTGGCTGAGGAGCCAGCTATGGAGAGCAATCCCGTGAGCGAGCTGCCTTCCACTGTGGTTCCTGCCTCCAGGTTCCTTCCTGCCTTGCATTCCTGCCCTGACTTCCCTCAGTGATGGACTGTGATGTGGGAGTGTCATATATCTGTTGATTTCATTGGTTAAGCAATAAAGAAACTGCTTGGCTGGCCCTGATAGGTTAAAACATAGGTGGGAGGAGTAAACAGAAGAGGATGCTGGGAGGAAGTGAGCTCAGACCCGACAGCTCTGCTCTCTGGAGCAAAGATGCCATGCTCAGCTCTCCCGGGTAGACTCGACAGCTCTGCTCTCTGGAGCAGAGACGCCAGGCTCCGCTCTCCTAGGCAGCTCCAACCCAGGATGGATGTAGGCTAGAATCTTCCTGGTAAGCGCACCTTGGGGTGCTACAAACAATTATTAGAAATGGGCTAGTCCAGGTGCAAGAGTTAGCCTAGAAGAGGCGAGATAGAAATGGGCCAAGCAGTGTTTAAAAGAATACAATTTGTGTGTTGTTATTTCCGGGCATAAGCTAGCAGGCGGCCGGGGTGCTGGGGATGCAGCCCCACCGCTCCTATTTCAACAGGACTGTGTTTGGCAACTGTGAGGTGACATAAATTCTTCCCTCCCCAAGTTGTTTTTAGTCAGTATTTTAGCACTGAAAGAAAGAAGCAAATTAGAATAGACATGGGCCATCATTTAGTCTAACAAAACAAAAACTGCAAAAAAAAAAAAAAACCCAAACCAAAACAAAACAAAACAAAAAAAAAACACCTACTAAGGAAACATCCAGGAGAGACCAGAGAGGGAGACACAGAACACCCAATAACTGATCTTAGGACACCTAACCATTCATATGAAAAGAAACATCACCTTCAGATGCACCTGCAAAACCCTGTTCTACAACTTTCACCATTCCATTCAGTCCTTGACACAACTGGAATGTTGTGGAAAAGTGGAGGGTGAACTTTAGAAGTTTTAAGAGGAAATATATATAAAGGGACCAGTGTCTTTACAACAGTGAAATAAATAGCACAAATGTGGGAGCAGATTTGCGATGACACGAGAGAAAATGAGGCTCAAAGGAGGCAGACAAGAAGCCCCAAGGGAACGAGTGGGCACAACAAAACCAAAAATGCCTATGGCCAGCATGGGCACTAATGAGGGCTCTCACACTGATGGGTGTGAGAAGTCAGGGTTGAGGTAGGGGAGATCAATGGGGTGGCCATAGAGATGAGGTTCAAACCCTGGGAGGAGAGCAGACCCCAAAGGGCCTGGGGATGGAAGAGTGGGGAAGGAGATGGCCCCAGAAAGTGGAACAAGGCCAGGACAACCAGGGGAACAGATGAGAACCATATGGCTGTCAAGTGACCTGAGGAGAGGCGAGGAGACAAGCAGGGGGTCCGTGTCACTTCTAGGATCAGGGGCAGGAGTTTTCACAGAACCTCAGAGGCAGCTTCAGGGATTTGCAAATGAAGGCCGACAATTGTCACCAAATCACCTGGACTCCTGTTCTCACTGGGGTCTTGATCAGCTTAGGCTTTCTGTGCTTCAACCTCTATTCTGTAAACAAAGCAACTTCCCCACCTAGCTCATTCAGGCTGCTACTAAATTAGTTTTTTAAGGGAATAATTTACATAGCATTTTAATTAATTTACTGTATGTGTGTATGTATGCACACATGCCATGACACAGATGCCAATCAGAGGATGACTTGCAGGAGTTATTCTGTCCTTCCAGGGTGTGGATACCAGAGGGCTGGTGGTAGGCACATTTACTTTTGGCAAAGCTTGCTGGTCCCTTAAATCAGCTTCATTCTTTGAATCCTTGGCATTCTGGTGAAATCCATGGATCCCTTATCAGGAAAAAAAAATCCTCAAGTGCACAAAATAAAATACAGTGTACCCCAAACCCATCAACTATGTCAAAATAGTTATTGAAATATTTAAACATCCTCATTATGTATCTGATTCTGTATAAAGTAACAGGCGGTAATGATGCTTTAGGTAGCCACCATTCCTCTGAGCTAGTGGGCAGGAAAAGTACTCTTCCAGACATGTATGGCGACTGTAATGTGATACAGAAATACTAATGTCTAGTACCGTCTGCACTTTCTGAAGTCACAGGTGCTGTAAATTCTACCGTGTAAACTGTGTCTACATTTTGGGGGGGGGGGTAGATGACACTGGGGATGGAACCCGGGGCCTTGGTATGCCAGGCATGAACTCTGAAACAGAGCTCTCCTTCAGCGTCATGCTGTCTACATTGAAAGTTTTATCGTTTATTTATTTTTAAATAATTTATTTGTATTTTATGTACATTGGTGATTTGCTTGCGGGTAACTCTGTGTGAGGGTGTTGGATGCCCTGGAACAGGAGTTCCAGACACGGTGAGCTGCCAGGTGGGTGCTGGGAATTGAACCCAGGTCCTCTTGAAGAGCAGCCTGTGTTCTTAACCACTGAGATATCTCTCCAGTCTCTGTTTACTTATTGTTAATGCATGTGCTTGTGTGCACCTGTGCTCAAAAGCAAGGAAGACATTGGATGCCCTACTCATTATTATTATTATTATTATTATTATTATTATTATGCTCTGTCTGTCTTATTCCTTTGGAACATGCTCTCTCACTGAATTTGGAACAAGGCTTGCTGTGCCAATAAACCTCAGAGATCTGCTTTTTCCTACTTCCTCTCTTCCTGAGGTTACAGGCCCACATAGGCACACTGAGGTTTTCACGTGGGTGCTGGGGATTTGAACTCACATCTTCATGCTTGTGCTATAAGCAGTCTGACTGAGCCAGTATCTGTGTGCGCATGTGTGGGCACACATGACAGTTCCCATGTGGAGGCTAGATGACTTTGTAGAAATAGGTTCTCTTTTCCCATCATGTAGGTCCTGGGCGCTTAGCCTGCATTCACTTGCCTGCTTTCTTAATGGAAGAATGCACATTAGTTTTCTGGCTGCCACGCAGAACACCTGGCAAAAATAACTTAATATTCGGTTCAGGATTTCGGGTTGTCATGGCAGAGAAAGCGCGATGAACTATGTGGCAGCTGGCGCATGGGAAGCGTGTGCCAGGGAAGGTGAGGCGGAGTGTGTGGCAATGGGAGTGTAAGGTCGAGCTCCTCCTCACATGTTGGTGGATCCGGAAGCCAAGAACGGTACCCGAAACAGAAAGTGGATTACCACCTTGGTTACTCACCCTGTGATCCACTTCTGCTAGCTAGGCCACAGTCCCAAAGATTCTATAATCCTGCAAACAATGCCACCAGCTAGGGACCAAGTGTTCAAACACAGGAGCCCATGGAGGACGTTTGAGACCCACCCATACACAGGAGCCCATGGAGGACGTTTGAGACCCACCCATCATGGGAAGGGAGTATTGAATTCTAGACAGAAGTTTAGAATATACAAATACATTTTTACCTAATATTCAGGTGAAAGATTTTCTAACTTCTGATCCTCTTGGATGTCCTGGGTTCTTGGACATATATATTTTTTTTCTTTTCAGAAAAATCACTTCTGATGGCATAAGCCACCTTTGTTACTATGGTTGCTACCTCAGGGCAGTCAATGCTGCCACACATTGCCGGCTGGCTAGACAAGGCAGGAGTGTCCTAGAGCCTTGACTCTCTGGAGGACTGGGGAGGGAAGAGAGGAGGAGACAAAGGTAGGGCTGACCTGGAGGTTACTGCCTCAGCCTGACGGTGATCATTATTCATAGGCTATAACTGTTCGTTCTTTGGAGTTCATTGCTCATTAAGAACCAAGTGCAACACCCTTAATTGGAGGCAGGACCTGGACTCCTAAGAAGGTGGGCGGAGAACATCTGAAAATATGAACCTAAAATAAAACTGGAAACAGCTTATTTTCATAAGCATGTCTTTATACACGCGTTGGGGGAATCATTTTTCCTCCCCTCCCCCCTTTTTTTCTTGAGCCTGAGAAGTTTGAGCCCAGTGGTTCCATAGTGAGGGGTTTTCCTGGTAAACAGAAGCCCTCCTGAGTTTGGCCAGAGATTCATGTGTGCATGCTGTTTAGACTCATGTGTTTGCCTGGTCTCCATCTCACTTCTTCCCAAAGGGCTCAGAAGTAGATAAATCAGGTCTTCTTTGGATTAGATAGCCAAGGTACATTTGCGCAAAACCTTTATTTCTTTACTGCAGGATGTCTCAGAACCTTTATATACCAAATATAAAACACACACACACACACACACACGTATCACACGTATGGAACCCAGAAGACAGAGCAATAAACATTCCAACTTGTATGATATACTTTTTTGTCTACAGACTTTCTTAAGGGCCAGGAATGAAATGCTGCCTTCATTAGACACACACTTTCTAAAGAAATGCTTCCCTTAGAGGGTGTTTGGAGTCATTACCCCGTGAGGAAGATCAAGCAAAGGAGAAGCAGGGAAGTTGGGGGCCTGGGGGATGAATGAGCCTGTGAAGAGAGAGGGCTGCAGGAGGAAGAGTGCACTGTTCTCAAAGATCAACCTACTTGCTGAGTTCAGTTAGTGACACCATAGCCAGGGTGTGTGTTCCTACCTGCTGTGCTAAGAACCTGGGTCCTCTTGTGAAGCTGCCTCCCAGCTTGCTTAGAGAGTGAGCTCTCTCCTCTGTACCTCTCTTTCAGCCATCCTCTCTGGCAGAGAAGTGGACTGGTCATTCAGACTGGGTCCTGGGGAAGCAGGCTGGCTTGCAGAACAGAGCATGTGCGTGAGTTCAGAGACACTGCTGTGCATCTGGGCTGGCAGGAGAGGAACCCAGGCCTCTATCTCAGCTCCACATGGAAGGAAGCTGCCAGGGCACAGTTCCCAGATGGCAGGCTGGCCCGGAGGGTTCACTCAGGGCTAAAAGAAGATTGGGAGGTTTCTCTTGCTTCTCATTTGCTAAAATCACACAGTTAAGATTTTGAGAGACCCACATAGCTGACCAACCTCAACTGACCATTCTACAAATGGCTCTCAGCTGAGATCAGTGCTGTGTCCAGGGACATCTGGCAAAATGGGGAGATAGTTTTGAGAGCGAGGGACCTGCTTTCGGCAGGGCGCAGCATTTCCTCTTCAAAATTTATCTTTTCTTGTGAGAGATGGTCTCGTTATGTAGCCCAGGTTGGCCTGGGGTTCTCAGTCCTCCTGCCTCAGCCACCTAATTGTTAGGGTCACTTGAGACATAAGACAGAAGAACACAGGGCAGCGTGGTGAGTACAGAAAATAGCTGCAGGGTATGTGGAAGACACAAAGCATGCAGGTGTCGCCATGGGTCATGGAGAAAGTAGAATAGCGGTATCTAGTCTTCCTGCAATGATACGCATGCTCCACACCCATGCATCCCAATAAGCAGCTAGCCACATGTACCCGCTGAGAACATGCAGGACAGCCAGCTCCACTGAGGACACCCATTTCAAATGGAATTAGTGTGTGTGTGTGTTTGCAGGTGCACACCATGTGGAGGCCAGGCATCAACCTTGGATACCGTTTCTCAATCTCTCCCTCTCTCTCTCTCTCTCTCTCTCTCTCTCTCTCTCTCTCTCTCTCTCTCTCTCTCTCCCCCCCCCCCTCCCTCCCCCCCCCCCTCCCTCCCTCCCTCCCCCTTCTTTTTGCTTCCCCAGAAGTAATGGGATTATAGTCACCCATCACCACAGGTAGGTGATTTATTTATTTGCTTATTTGCTTACTTTTATGGATTCTGGAGATTTAGTTCGGGTCCTCATGCTTTTGTGGTCAGCTAAGTGGCCTTCCCAGACCATAAATAAAATAGTCTCTCACTATATACCCAAAGATGGAGTTGGACTTGAGATTCTTCTTGGCTAGGATTATGGAGGGTACTAGAACTCTTGTCTCTTATTTTAACTGACAAAGAGACTGAATTGTTCAGCACAGGCTGAGAGGAAGGGCTGTTGTTGATGTGGATCTAATACTGACAGCATGTGATGTCAGCTGAGGAAGGTCACAGCTCATTTATAGAAATGGAGAAGAAGACACTGTGTGGAAAAGACCCTGGAAGAGGTTGGTTCAAGGGCAGGTAGGTTCATGATGGTGGAGGATGGGGGCAGTGAGTGAGATCACCCCTTAGGCAGAGGAAGCAGTTCAGGCAGGCAGGAAAGAGCAAGGCATAGGTGCCCAGGAGAAAGCCGGGCCTCAGAACAAGAGTCCTGACCCCTGTGGCATTTAATAGATGCAACATGCAAAGCTGGCAGTGTCCGGGAGAGCTGGCTGACAGTATCTCAACTGTCGAGCCCTGGGCACCCAGACAGAACAGAGAGAAGAGGTTCGGAAGATAAAATCATAACCCTGCGTGGGCGGGTTCTTAGAGAATCTGCTGGAAAGTGGTAGGTGTGGGTCTGAGACGCATTCCGGTGTGACTTCAGGCATAGTGTTGTCCACCACAGTCCATGAGGACACAGGTCTGCGCATGGACACAGAAATTGTGGAATCCAACAGGGAAAGCTGGCAGAAAGCTAAACACAACTTCTGACAATCTGACAGTTCTCTGTAGGCGGTTCTGGTTTCAGGAACCCAGTTAATGAGATGACACAGGCGGGCTAACTGGCCCCCCAAAAACTCCTTTTCCTGGCCCGGTTTTCCTGCAGCTACCAGCCATGCATCAGACTTTTCCTAAAGGTCTGTGAGTGATTATGGCTACTAAGTCTTGCTTACTGAGCTGCTGTGGCCATGGAACCATCAATGCCTGGAGCTTCAAGGTCTTCAGCTATAGGAAGAGACAAAAAACAAACAAACAAAAAAACACACAAAAAAAACAAAAAACAAAACAAAAACAAAACTCCATACTTGAACGCTGGAGGTTTGCAGTAGTATTTGCTACCAACGGAGGAAAATTTGGTCTTCTGATGTAAGGAAAACGCACACAAAATTTGCTGGGCGGGAGCTGAGGTTGTAGCACAGTTAGGGCAGGACTTCCTTAGTATCCTTAAAACCCTGGGTTTGATCTCCAACATCAAATAGAAATGGGGTGGTACATGTCTTTAATCCCATCACTGGGGTGGTGGAGGAGCAGCTTGGCTACATAGTAAATTCCAGGCTAACCTGGGCTCTGTGAGGCATTGCCAGAAAGGGAGGAGGGGCCAGAGAGAGAGAGAGAGAGAGGGAAGGGAAGAAAGGAGGGGAGAAGAGGGAGAAAGAGGGGAGGGGAAGGGAGGGAAGAAGAAAGGGAGGGAGGAGGGAGAGAGAGAGATTAATTTTGAAAACAGTATATTTCTCCTAAGGACCACTCTATGTGAGAGCTAAAATAATGACGAAGAATTAAAATGGTACAGCAGTGCATCCCTGTAATCCCAGCACTCTCAGTAGGCAGTCAAAGCTACACATAGCTTGTCAAGGCTACAAAGTGAGACTGACTGTCCTGTAGTAGGGAGCTGCAGGCTGCATTCCTGCCACCCTGCTCCCAGCCACCTGGCTAGCTTATGCCCCAAAATAACAACATACAAACTATATTTATTTAAACACTGCCTGGCCCATTTCTATTAAGTGTGTAGTACCCCAAGGTGCACTTACCAGGAAGATTCTAGCCTATGTCCATCCTGGGTAAGAGCTTCATCGCGTCTGCCCCAGAGAAGAGAGCTATCGAGTCTGAGCTCACTTCTTCTTCCTCCCAGCATTCTGTTCTGTCTACTCCACCCACCTAAAGGCTGGCCTATCAAATGGGCCATGGCAGTTTCTTTATTAGCCAATGACCTTCCTCCATCATTTCCCCTTTTTCTGTTTAAACAAAAAGGAAAGGCTTTCACTTTAACATAGCAAAATTACATATAACAAAACAGTTATAAAGCAAGAATGACAGTTACAATATTTACATCTATTTTATCTTTTATCATAACAATGGAAAACTATAACTATCTATCTATTCTTCAACTCCACCAAAAACTCTAGAAGGATATAATATTACCTAAGCAAACAAGAAATAAGCAACTTCCAAACTCTAGAAATGACAGAGACATCTCGCTGCCTGGACAGTCACCCAAAGTTCCTCTGTACTGTTGGGGCATCCATCTTTGGCCTACAGGCCCATAGTTTCCAGCAGACATTTCCATGAAGCAGGAAATTTCAAAGGCAGTTCAGTCACTATCTGTTGTGTCCTGCAGAATGTCTTGCAGACTCTTTCATGAATCAGGAACCCTGAAAAATCATCTCATCTTTAGGCAAGTTCAGCAGTCCTCTCTCTGTGGGTTCTTTGTGTCCAGTGCAACAGTCCAGGCAAGAACAGTTTCTTGCCCAAATGGCTGTCAAACTCCATAAGGATCCTCTTCGATGCCCATCTTCTTCTTGAAGTAGATTGTTGCTGCCAGGAGCAGACGTGTCTCATTATCATGAAAAACCCTAAGTTATTAAATGTCATATTTTGTAGTCTTTGAAAGACATGAAGAATGCCTATCTTACTGAAATATATCTCTATATATCTAGAATATCTAACTAACATGACTACAAGCTTAACTATTATTGATGATTATCCTTTAGCAACCTACATTTCCTAATTATACATTACATTTTTAAATGAACTACACAACCACAATACCTTAATCAATATTAGAAATACATATACATACAACAAAATTGACCTAAAATCCATACCAATGCAAATTATTCATACCTATATCATATCCCCCTTTAAATGTAAAAGAATATTTATAAACAATATTTGGGAATATGGGCACAGTTATTTCTCTTTAAACTGCTTCCTGCTGAATGGGGGCACTGTTGTTTCTCAATGCAAATTATTCATATCTAAATCACTGTCCCAAAAATGAAATAATAAAATAAAAAATAAAAATGAACTGCTGCTAGAGACAGAAGCTAAACATCACCGTGGGTATCAGCGTGTGGGCAGTGCTATTCCCGACTCCAGTCACCCTTCATTAACACAGTCACTTCATGGCATAAAGGAAACGTTTCATGTGGCTCCCCTGCTCCTTCAAGAGCTAAAATCTGCGACAAGGACACAAGTTCACATCTAGCAGAACCCCGGGAAACAAGGCAGTTGTTTTCCCATGTCTGGTCTACTAAACCCTCCCGTGCAGGCATCCTTTTGCCCCTTCAGGCACTCTGGATTAAATAAGATATGTTTTCAGGCTACTTTGTCTCGTAATTTTTAAACCCTTGTTTATTTTAACTCAAATTTAATCCATATGTTTCTGATTCATTTACACTTAACTCATCAAAATGTTGGTTCATAGAAAGCTCTTTGATGTTCAAATTGCTTTTGGAGCTATTTTTAATACTTTTTTTTTTTTTTAAATAAAACTTCCCTACTTAGAAACAGAAAGTTCTATTTCATTGCTATTTAACAGCTTGGGGTCCACAGGGTTGGGCTTAGTTCATTATTTAAATGAAATAATGTATGTAAAATGGTTCATAAACTCTAAGGCAAGTACTGCCTGCTAGTGATTAGTGTTGCTGTTGGTACTAGGACCACGCAGTCTTCAGAAAGTTCTGGGTCCTTTCTCCTATAGTCTGCTGCAGTGGACTGTCTTTTTGTTTCCTCCAGGTTATAATAATCCTATGACTTTCTCATTCTCAGTAACACACGTCGAATGGTGGAAAAACCAAGAAGTATGTCACCAAGACAGACAAGGCCAACCACATAAAACGGATCCATGTTAACCTAGGGATTAATTAGGGGTTAGGGACGGTGGTGAGATGGGGAGGCTCTTAGTGGGAACTGGAGCCAGGTTAGCTCTCCCTGACTGAGGGGCTAGGGTCCTCTCGGGGTGTTATTAGAATGAACTGATAGATTTTGGCAGAAAAAAAGATTCACTAAGAAAAGAGTTTTATGGCTGGGGAGATGGCCTCCCATCTGGTTGATAAGGTACCTGCTTTGCAAACACAAGGACATGAGTTCTATCTCCAAAGTCCACACACATAAAAACATATAGACACACACCAAAATATGTGCGCCCACAAAAAGGAGGTTTGTGAGAAGTAACTGGGGTAGGAGGAATTAATGACTCGGTGTACCTTGAGCCCCATGAGGAGCTACATAAAAAGTTGCAGTTTCAATGTCTTTCTTTCTTTCTTTCTTTCTTTCTTTCTTTCTTTCTTTCTTTCCTTTTCTCTTCTTTTCTTCTTTTTTTTTTCTTTTGGTGGATTCAACACTATGACTTGGTGCTAACCAAAGTTCTGTGAGTTGGAAGCTTGGTTACCACCTCAGTATTTAGAGGTAGAAGGATCTTGATGAGGTGGGCTAGTGAAGCTGCTGAGGTTACCTTGGGAAGGATTAATGTGATTGTCGCAGGACCAGATTATCTTCTGGGAGATCAAATGGTTATGAAGCAATGAGGCTGGGTTATACCCAGGCCTTTCTCTTCTTATCAGGCTGGGTGATCTCTCTCTTGCTGGCATGTAATTCTACTGTGTGATGCTCTCCTTTACAAGGTCCTCAGGAGCCTGAGTGATAGCAACATCATGTTCTTAAAACTTTGGAAACGTGAGCTAAACGAATCTCTTCTTCGTAAACTACTCAGCCTCTGGTATTTTGTTACAGCAACACAAAACAAACTAAGATGAACACACGATGCGGTTTGTTTGGGATCAGATGGCAAAGCCCGAAGCGGAGCAGCCTTTTTCTTCTAGGCAGATTCTAGTCCTTCTGGCTTGGGTGAGTCCTTATCCATTGGTAACCATGATTGTGCTGGCACATGCGTGACTGGCACAGTGGGAGAACGGTGGTCAGGAATCTGCCATCTGTAGGAGATAGCAAACAGGTTTTGGCAAAACACAGCTGCTGTCTGCAGCAATACCACCCTATTAGGTCTCATCTTAGGGTTTCTGTTGCTGTTAAGAAAGACCATGACCATGGCAACTCTCAAGGAAAACATTTAATTAAGGGGGCTTGCTTATGGTTTTAGAGGTTTAGTGCATTAACATCATGGCAGGAAGCATGGCATCATGCGGGCAGACATGGTGCTGGAGGAGTAGCTGGGAGTAGCTAGGAGACACTGGGCAGTATCCTGAGCATAGGAAACCTCAAAGCCCATGCCCACAGTGACACACTTCCTCCAACAAGGCCATACCCACTCCAACAAAGCCACATTTCCTAATAGTGCCACTCCCTATGAGAGTATGGGGGCTAATTGCATTCAAACTACCACAGGGCTGGTGAAATACATACAACACATATAAGCCTGGGTCCCTAGAAACACTTTGGAGTGTCAGGTGTGTGTGTGTGTGGCAGGGAGGTCATCCCCATGGTCTTCATGACCTCACATAACCCAAGCTGGAATCCAGCGAGGCCTGGGGCCATGCAGGATGCACAGCGTAGAGTAAAATGGCTGGTTTGTTGTAAGTCTTGACAATTGTGTAAAAGGTCTTGACCATGCCATCAAGAGTGAACAGGCAGTCCTTGTCTCTGGAAATCTGACCCCAATATGAGTGTGGAACACACACCTCTAGCTTTTCACACTGTCCTTGTGGCACGTCAGGCTGCTTTGAGGAATTTGGAAGCAAACAGGAAAACTCTGGGTCGCACAATGGAGGGACCAGGGCTTTGCCCTTTCACACATCAGTCTTTGCTGGTGAATGGCTCCAAGCCTTCTGATTCTTGCCTTATGGAACAATTGGTCCCTTCAGTTTACTTGCCAGCAGCAATCAGTTACTCCTCCTTGCCATAAATTATGACTATTCTTTTTTTAAGGGGGAAGAAATTAAAGTAACAAAGGGAAGGGGCTATAAAAAAGGGAACTGTCAGAATGGCAAAGGTTTGAGTCATGAGTTGGGTCTTGGGTTTCGGGTTGAGTGACTTTCAGTTTGATTTCGATTTGGAGTATTATTGGAACACAGTGCCCCCTTTCTAGCTGAGATTGTGACGAGGTGCATGACAATGGCTGGGGGTGGGGGAGCAAGTCTGGTGACAGGGATTTTCAATATGATTCAGCAACCTCACTGACCACTGTTTTATTTCTTTAGAACTCTGATTTTGTGTTGGTAACATCCTCTCCTTATTATCGATTGGATTTCAAATGTCCCTTTTAGGCTCATGACTATCTGAACACCAGCTCCCTGACTGAGGCTGCTGTTTGACACACGATGGAAGTATTGGTACGTGTGGCCTCGCTGCTAGAGACACACCAACAGGAGATGGGCTTCACAGTTACAGGCCAGTCCCGGTGCAGGTCACTCTGTCTCTGCTTCATGACTCCTGCTGCAGTGTAACTAACTACCTCATGCCATGGTACCACTGTTCAAACCTTCATGGACTGTATCCTTTTCACCTTGAGCTCAAATACATCTATGTTACCTTAAGATGCTGAAAGAAAGAAGAAGAAAGGAAGGAAAGAAGGGAGAGAGAAAGAAAGGTATCAAGTATCAAATATTTGTTTCATGAAACAAAACAAGATAACAACCAATGTCTACTGAACTGGTTCACTATGGACACCACCATGAAACTACCTTGTTTGCCGTAATGGAAAAGCTGCTGGAGGCAGTTCATTCCACGGGGTCTTGTTTGAAAATAAAGAGGAAATTTCCCAGGTGACGGATGGTTTTAGGCACAGCAGCCGTTCTTATTGTTCTCAAGGCACCTGGAAGAACTGGCTGGAACTGGCAGGCTCTCAATTATCCTGAGAGGCGTTGGACTTAGAAAGATAGGGTTCCAAAGTCCACAGCGCAAGGCCATCTGCTTCCACAGAGAAAACACTGAGATTTGCTAGCTTGGGACTGGCTGGGCTACCCCCACCAGGGTCAGATTTATGTATTTTCTCTGGAACTGGGATTTTTGTACACCAGGCACAATACCGTGGGGTATTTACAGTGTAAGCATTTTTTTTTTTCTCTAAAGCAAACAGCTGCACTCCCTGGCTGGCTAAACCTCTTCTCCCCAGATGCAGCAGATAGAACCTTCTTGGTAAGCAGGTGTGTCCTAGCTGGGAGGAAGCCTTTCTTTGGGCCCTACTCCCAGAGTGTTTGGACGGTTTTCTCCTTGCAGAGGTATAACCTCATGACTTCTGAAAGCGATTGAAAGGGCAATTCATTTCTTATTTTTCCCCTTAATTAAAAAAGAAATCAAAAAGGGCTTGGCTAGTGCAATTGGAAGGGAAGGGCTGGGAAGCTGAAGATAGTGTCAGGAACATTACAAAGGCACTTTATCTTCGTTTTCTTGTTTTCGGCTTCCCTCCTTTCCTGAAAGCGGGTGTGCAGGGTGGAGGGTGGGAGGTCGGGGGGAGCGGGTGGGGGCATGAAAGCTATAGTGAGAAACAAGGATTAGAAAGGAAAACAAAACCCAGAATATTGAAACTGCTCTGCCACATAGAATGCCAATGGTGCGTGTGTGCATGCATGTAGAGTGTATGTGCTTATGTGCATTTGGGTGTGCACAGGCCACAGAGAGTTGAACTTTTCATTTCTACCTTGTTTGAGATGGCGTTTCTTTGCTGTTTTCCCACTGTTCACACTAGGCTAGCTGGCCAGTGAATTTCCCAGAATTCTCTTGTCTCTACCTCCTCTCTCTGTAGGATTCCTGGGATTACAGATGTGCATGCCGCCATGCCTGACTTACATGAGTTCTGGGGATCTGAACTCAGGTCCTCCTGCGTGTATGACAAGCACTTTACCCACTGAACTAACTCTCTCTCTCTCTCTCTCTCTCTCTCTCTCTCTCTCTCTCTCTCCTCCAGGGCTATTTTGCTGTAGTTTCCTTAGATGCAGATGCAAAGTCACAAGCACTTTCTGAAGATAAGACTTTAAAAAAAACCACACAGAGGCGGAGCAAGGGAGTCAGAGACATCCATATATTTACTCCCTGAATCGGTATATATTAAACGTCCACTTGGTGTTGGGGTTTAGGTTATGGCCGTGATGAAGGCAAATAGCACCCTTTGCAAGGAACCTGAAAGTGAACCCTCCACAGCTAACCTCAAGACCGTCACCATTCCCATTGCTAGCCTTTTGGAGAGCTGACATTGCTGGGTAGTGGGCAAAATGTAGACGCTATATGGGAAGAGCTACCATATTGCTGTGGTATTAAAAATCCTTGCTTAAATTAAGAGGCTCTAAGTCCCATGGCATCATGGGAAAATGACAATGCAGTAAATAGGAGGTTGAGTTCCTGTCTGGTGTGTAATGGATCACATGCAAGTGTTTAGGCCTCTTCAGGCCCTCAACTTTCCCTCAGGTAGAAGAAGTGGGGAAGGCTTTTGATTGGCTTCCAACTGCATAATTTTGCAAGTTGTTAGTAGTTTGGATCCAGAGAATTTGTGACGGGTGAATGAGGTGCTTGGCATGGGGGCTAATCTGAAAGTGATAAAGGTTAGAATACAGGCCAGGGGCAGGAAGCAGGGAGCCCCAGGCCCTAGGGTTAGTGGTATCTACCTCACATGCAGCTTTCTGACCTTGGATCCCGGCCCACCATCTACACGGTTTATAAACAATGGGAACGTGTTTCTCATAGTCTGGAGGCTAACAGTCTTACCTGGATTCTTATGGGTGGTAAGGCCTCTTCCTGAATAAAGATGCCAACGTTTGCTGTTTCCCTATGGTATAAGGAGGACAAGAGAGCTCACTGTATGGGCCTTTGTGTCGTGGTACTGATCTACTGATGATTTAATTACAGCCCATTGTTCCACTCTCTGAACTAAAACCATCCCATTGGAAATTAGAATCTTCACATCTGAATTTGGGGGTTACAGAAACATTCAGCACACAGGCTACCCCCAGGGTTGCTGTGAGGAGCAGTGAGCTAGCCCACCCAGCACATCAGGTCTGTCTGCTCCAGCAGATGCTCAGCATGGGTCCTGAGCTGAAAACTTGTTTTATGGCAGCTCGAACACATTACTGGCCTTTCACTCTTGTTCTCTTGGAATGTTTCCAGGAGCCTCAGGGCACATGGCACTGTAAGAGGCTGTAGGCAGGAGCAGCTGTTAAAGCCCACCTGCCTTCTAGGAAGCCACCCAGCAAGTATTTCCCCCCAAATGCGAAATGATGCACCCTTTGGCTTTTTGTTGTTTTAGAAATAGTTTTTAAAACGACAGCATCTTCACATAGTTCTCAGTTTTCATGGTCTTGTCTCCTCTCCTCTCTCTGGTCTCCTGCATCCTTGTTTCCTTCTCCTAAGATTTCTTACACCATCTCTGGAACTACCGACACAACCCAGGACAGATGCCCACTCTTCAAGGGCCTTAACTCGATTACATTTGCTGAACCCCTTTTCCGTTTTCTTAACACGTTCACAGGTCCCAGAATTTAGCACGTAGATGACTTTGAGGCTATCCACCTCCACCCAGTTTAATTTTGAAGTATTTGCCAGTTGGATCCTTGATATACACAAGAAACAGCACTCAGCTGTTGAGCTCTGTACTTAAGATGCTGTCTTAACTGCAGGTACATTCTTTTCATGTACATGCCAGCAATGCTTCTCACAAATCGACATTCCAGGCTTTGCCCTGTCTTTCCACTGACTGCTTCATTGCCTCTCCTACCTACTTGAAGAGTATACATGCTCTTTTCTCAGCTTCTCTGCCGAGCCTGACTCAGTGTTGTGTTCACAAAATGCCACAGTTTCAGCTATTCTTCAGTCTCTCTCCTCCACCATCCCTTAAGCCATCATTCCCTGGATGATAATTTCCAAGACATTTGTTGAGTAAAATTAGATCACACCAAAGCACAGAACTTATGTGGCCGAAACATTTGAAGAAACATTGCATTTTACCCTCCCTTGTGAAGATTTGCAGTATATGTTAGCAGATTAGAGGTTCTGAGCAGTCCTGCAGAGACAAGAGGGTGTGGACATTGGGCACAGTATTTTTCAAAATGACTTGTTCATGGGATCCTTTTCTTGGTTACAATCACATTGGGAGAAATATGGTTTTGATGCCTTGAGGCCAGAATCAAATGCTGTCTCTTTTTGTATAGTTTATTGCTGTCCTTTTTCTGGCTTATGTAGGTGCTACACACACACACACACACACACACACACACACACACGATCAAATGGGTGCATCGAAAAGTGATGAGACAAAAGCTCTTTCCTGACAGGTGCCTAAGATCTTATTTATCGTACTAGGCAAATTAAAAGTAACTCAGGCCAGGATTATGACTGGCAAGGAAAAGCCCAGCCCAAATGCTGAGAACCAATCTAATATTTAAACAGACAGAGATAGGCCATTCAAGCTCCCCTTGAACTTTGTGGACTGCCCTTTCTCTGAAAGGGAAAAAGAAAATCAAATCTGTGGCCACAAAGCTGAACAGAAAGAAATAGCTGTCTTCGGATAAAGGATGAAAATTGTTACAGAAAAGATTAAGTGAGGATTAAGACCCCAAGTCAGGTCTCTATTGTGCCCTGAGCAGCCGCAGAGAACCCCACTACTCATATCCAATTGTGTCTGCGAACTGCACGCAGTCACTTTGTGACGGTGAACCTGTAGCTGTGGCCAAAGGTTGGGCACGAATCTTCCGATTGCAGCCACTGTCATTTATCAGAAATGGAGGTTCTCTTGACACTGGAAGCAGGAATGGCTTCCCTCAGGGATGGTGCCAGAGACCAGGGCAGTCATAGGTAGATGAGCCATTCCCACTGCAGCTCTGGGGCCTTGCTGAGTCCCTTGCTGCTTAAATCTGGGAACAAATTCATGAGAGATTAGCAAGTAATCTTCCCTGTGTGTTCTGCTGAGGTCCCTAGCTCGTGCAAGAAGAGAAAGAGCCTGCAGGTTCAGCAGAGGAGGGCTGAACTTCCACAGACGCACAGGCAAATAGCCAGAGGGAGAGCAGCACTCGCTACCCCCAGGCACTTTGGAGTCTGAGGCAGGAAGATGATAAAATCAAGCTTGTCCTAGCAACTTATGATACCTTGTCTCAAAATAAAGGGCTTTTTGTTTGTTTGTTTTTTGAAGGACTGGGGATATAGCTTGGCAGTAGAGTGCTTCATTAGTCCTAGCCTCAATTCCCACTATTTCACAAATAAATAAATCAAAAATTAGAAATGAGATTTAGGTCTGGGAGATGGCTCAGTCCGCACAGGGCTTGCTTACAGGTATGAACTCCCAAGCTTGGCTCCAGCACTCACATACTAGTTGTTTGTGAGGCTGTACCTGTAATCTCAGTTTTGAGGAGGCAGAGGCTGGAGGGGCCGGGGTCCAGCCAGTCTAACCAAATCTGTGAGTTCCAGGCTCAATGAGAGATTGTCTAATAATCTAAGGTAGAAAAGTAAATGAGGAAGTCTCCCCTGGCCTATGCACGCGTACACACACAAGTGTGTGCACATATACAGGTTACCCCATCCAGCAAACACACCAAGTTTATCTTTCATTATGATGATGCCTACGGCATGTCAAGGGAACCTCACAGCACGACAGGATGTGTATGAAGAAATCAAAGACATCTGTCAATAAATAAACACGGCCTTCTCATAAAGAAAAAGATTTATGCGGTTTGGATCCAGTATGGGCTTTGGTCATGCTGGTGAGAGATATTTACACATTCCAGAGGTTCCGTGATGCAAAGTCCAGGTGGGTCTGAAATGGACTGTGACGAATGGGGAATGATGATGCTGGCCCCGTAAATATCTCGTTAGCAGACGGCCACCACTTACAGAGAAGAAAGCTTTTATTGACTTCATTCATGTGGTCACCACATTTTCAAGAGAATTGTGCAAACATTTAGATTTGTTTAATTCAAGGCGAAAACAATCAGGACCAAAGAAAGTTGCCAATAACTCATGAGATTGTTTTGGGTATCATTTAATATACGCCCAGGCAACGGGTTGTTTTTTTCTTCTTCCATTTCAACTTGCTTAACCGATGAGTTAAATCGATTCCAGTTTATATGGTGACCCTGACCTAGTTTATAAAGCATCAAAGAAGAACTTGAGGAGCTCAAAAATTAAAACCAACAAAGGGTCTGTCTCTTACACCTGTGTAAAAAAATATCCAGTGGTTTGCAAAGCCCTTGCCAACATCAAACGTGCTTAGGAGTGCTTCTGTCTCCGGGCTCTCTTGCTCATCACACCCTTTCTTGTTGTTGGCTTGCAGCTCCTCTGCCCTCTCCAGGGTGACTGTCTTCACAATGTGCTATGCGGTGTTTCTCACCCTGCTGCCCACTCACTTATGAAATCAAACGGGCTCTTCTAGGGCACCTGTGAGGATCCAGTGACACTCAAAGATTCCTGCCTCTAGGAAGCTTGCAATCGGTACGTAATCCTCACCTGGGCTAACAGAGAGATCAGCTTGACAGCTTAAAGCTGGTTTCTTTGGTGGTTTTTGTTCAACTGGATGTTTATAGCTAGTCATGGACATATCAGCTGATGTCTTGCACCACCAAAGCAAATTATTTGGCCTTTAGAAAAGCACAAATACTTATTTTCCCCTCATGATATTCTGCCTCCAGTGCAGAGGGGCAGGAACCTGACTCCAGGGCCACCCAGCAGGTCACTGTCCCCTCTCTTCTTTTCCCCTGGAAGTGACTAAGCGTATATTTGATGTCTCATTTCTTCCTGGCCCAGAAGCTCTGTATTTTTTCCCTTCTAGTCTTGTAGCTTTTTTTACCTTAATGCCACACTTAGAGGGAATCAATGAATTTGTGTCTGCTGAGGGACTGAGGAAGGTTCAATAGGATCTGCCATTGAAAGTGTTTTCACTGTGCAAGTCCCACTTGTTCAACGAAAGATCATTTGAAGGCTGGAGATGAGCCTTTCTTCTCCCTTCCCTTCTTCTTTTGCTCTCCCCCTTCTCCCCCTGTCTCCCTCCATCCTTCTTTCCTTTGACAGAGGCAAAAGATCTTTAACCCAAATGAGACAGCCGACTTATTAAGAACTAATGTGGGATTCCCCTCTGTATGCTGTGAATATGTTTTATTATCATTGGTTAATAAAGAATCTGCTTTGGGACTATGGCAGGGCAGAATAGAGCAAGACAGGAATTCTAAGCAGAGGTAGAGGAGAAAAGAAGGCAGAGTCAGGGAGATGCCACGTAGCTGCCAAAGGAGACAGATGCCGGAACTTTATCCAGTAAGTCACAGCCTTGTGGCGACACTCAGAATAATAGAAATGGGTTAATTTAAGATGTAAGAGTTAGTTAATAAGAATCCTGAGCTAACAGGCCAAACAGTGTTTTAATTAATACAGTTTCTGTGTGATTATTTTGGGTCTGTGTGGCCGGAAACAAATGAGCAGCCTCCACCTACAAAGAACTAGGAAGAATTCTGACTGTCAAACCTCAGGTATAAGAATCCTTGTTCCTGGGAAATTCTAGGAGAGTCATTTGTGATCCACGGTGGCCTTCACAGCCCTTGGAGAAGGATCTATGACAGTGTCTATTGTCTCTGTCACCTCAGCTTTGGAGTGACCAACTCACCCTTGAGCTACAATCTACTGTAATTGCCTCATCTTCCAAATGTGTTTGCAAAAACAAGCCCAGAGTGAAAAGTACAAAAATAGGACAAAATCCACATTTGGATGAATTGGAACAGAATGAGTGGGGGAGATGGAGTGGGAAAATGGGTTCAGGGAAAAAAAAAAACCAGAAGAACATTGAAGTGATCCAGATGGTAAGAAGAAGTTATAGGACAGAGGTAGAAGAGAACCCAAGTGCCAAGTGAAAGGCATCTGAGAACAGGGAGGTGTTTATGGAAGGCATGGTTAGCAGGAAGAGCCTAGTGAAGTCAGGAAGGAAAAGGGAAAGACTCTATGGATGCTCTGATAGGTTGTGGTGATGCAGCAGCCATTGAGTGGCAAAGCAGACTGATGGTCACGAAAGCGAGATTGCAGGTGACTGAAGAACTGAGCCTCTTCTTTCTGGCACAAGATGAAGAACTGCTCCTATGAGATTATGAGATTATGGGGACTTATGGATCACAGATAGCAGGTAAAACTGACTCTGACTAACACAGAATGCTCCCCGTCCCAGCTCACTCTCGTGTTGTCTTTGGCATGCTGGAAATGGCACAGGAACAAAGCCTTCATCGATGTGACAGCCCTCAACTATTTTCTGACTACCACCAAGACATCTGGGCCAAAATCAACTAAGAGATTACACGGCCGGGTGTGAGATCTAAATACCCAGGGCTTGCTGTTTGCAGTAAGAGATAGTCATGATTAACTCTGCTAATTAGACCCTGTTTATATTTCCACTATCACAGCCAACTATCTGTTTAATCCAATGATATGCTATTAAAAATATCACTAGGGTTCTTCTTGCTTAGCCTATTTTAAACATCTAAACAATGCTTTCTTTAACTACTGGGTGTCCTTGCCAACCAAAGCTTCTTTTCATGAAGAAAGCGAAGGATCCATAGAATGTCCTGTGCAAACCATGGAAGCTGTGCACTCCCATTGTTCTTCCAGGAGAAATATGGTCCTTGGCTGGTCAAGTTCAGAGTCAGCAGGTATGAAATATAAAAACTATTTAATATATCCATTCTCATTCCAGAAGTGGACAGAAGTTTCTTGGGAGAAGATCAAAATTCTTATTCTAGCCCTAAGACCCAACAAAATGTCACCACCAACTGCATTTCTGTGATATTACTACAATTTTGGTCCTTAAATGTTTTCATATGTAATCACTATGATGGCAGAATTTCTGTAAATCATATTGCTCAGCAATATGTAGTTTTGGTATCTATATCCCGGGTTTCTAAAAGGGTGATTGGAGGTTTGTAAGATCATGGGACAATATCTGCATTTTATAAATGGGAGAGAATGAAGCCATGATTGGGGATGGTGGACTTGGACAAAGGGGCCACCTGTAGAAATAGGAAAGCGAGAACTGGAATTCCAATGTCATCCTTGTCCCATTGACCTCCACCCACCTAGGGCGTGCTGAGAAGACACAGTGGCAGCTCAGGCCCTGAGCTCACAAAGACCTTGTCAGGAGCCTCGCTCTACTCTGGGCCCCATTTCTCTCATCTAGAGAATGGGGGTGGCAGGAGTTGCCATAGCACAGGACTTGTTTGGATGATTAGATGAGAAATGGTGATGGAAACCCACATAGTGCCTGGTACAGGATGGTTTCCACTGAATGCCAGCTGCCTCGGCAACACAGACCCAGAAAAAGCATTTAGAATCCATGTAAACTGAAATCTGATCTCCTTTCACCAGACTGATGGGTTAGCTTTTCGCACCTTGATGCTTCTGGGCATGGATTGGTGGGATTATTTAGATTATGGAGGTGGGAAGAACCATCTTAATTGTGGGAGGCACCATTTCACGGCCTGGCGTTTAATAAGCCTGAGGAAAAGGAAGAAAATGAGCTGAGTGTGGCTGCAATGTGACCAACCGCTTCCAGTTCCTGTGGCCATGATGGCCTACACCCTCGAACTGTGAGCCAACAGAAGTCACTTTTGTCAGGATATTTCATCAGGGCAACAGGAAAAGCAGCTAGAACCCTGGTGTCCATGCAACCATGGCAGAAGTTAGTGTGTCAAGTCCCCGGTTTTCTGAGATTATTTTTGGAGGCGTAAGATGACTTATCATGACTAGGGTGGGCAGGGGAGGGGAACTAATAATATAGTGATGTTATAGATGAAAAAAAAATACTAGACTCCAAGAGCTCAGCCACTCTCCCAGAGTCACAGCGGCAGAGAGATGTAGTCCAGGCTGGCATCTAGATCTTCTTCCGCATTGATGTCGCGCTGCGTTTCGCATTCTTCCATTGAGCGTGGAAGTTCCAGTTGTGATGCCACCACACTTTGTAGTTCCCATTCTTAAAGTTTCTTCTTGTAAGCCATTGGCTTTTGTGGGAAGGGGTTTCTGTGTACATGTGTAGGACAAAGTGTTGACCAAGTTTCCTGTTCCACTCGGTCCCGCAGCCATTCAGTCCCAAAGAAACACACAGAGGTCTACATTAATCATAAACTGATTGGCCTAGTAGCTCAGGCTTCTTATTAACTCTTATAATTTTTATTAGCCCATAATCCTTGTCTGTGTTAGTCACATGGCTTGGTACCCTTTTCAGAGAGGCAGTCACATCTTGCTTGCTCTGTCTGGGTGACGACTACAGACTGACTCTTCCTTTCCATAATTCTTCTGTTCTCATTGCCCACCTCTACTTCCTGCCTGGTCATCCTGCCTATACTTCCTGCCTGGCTACTGGCCAATCAACATTTTATTAAAAGTAATACAAGTGACAGGGTACAGACAATTGTCTCACAGCAACAAAGGGCTTTGGAGAGGGCTTCCACAGATGGTGGTTCTGTTCCTTTTGCTAAGTGAGCAGAGTTCTATATTTTTTCATTCTTCTGTCTCTCTTTGGTTGGCCATCTAGTGTCTGGCCTTAGGATCTGGGCCTGAAGCCCTCCTGCAAGCCTTCCCAGACTGTCAGGCCTTTAGCTTAAAAATCTACCACCCTACCTTTAAAACTCCCTCATTTATGACTTTACCAAGTCCCAAGAACAGGACACTCCTGTAAAACAGAAGTCCTATCCATAAAAAAGAAATACTATGTAAATTATGCAAAAGGCAAATAGCTTTTCATTGAGTAAATAGGCTTTTAATGACCCACCATGTTAGAAACTAGAACAGAAAATAAGTTAGAAAAAAAATCTGCAGGCTTAGAGGAACGTGCAAATAAGTTTTCTATCAATAGAGACTTTAAAAATGCTGTGGATAGATTAAACAACCGGTGAGACACAGATGAAGGGAAAATCAGTCTTTTGGAAATCAGAGTTGAGGATCTTAACCAGATGGAAGAAAGAGAAGAATAAAGTAGAGGAAACATGGGAAGAACAGAGCTGAAATGACAACAGCCACAAATGTGCCAAGTCTTGGGCATGCTCTCTCAGAGAATATTGGCTGAAGGCGTTCCCACAGCAGTCAAACTCTGGAGACTTTGGCATAGTTTATGGTTAGGGTAGGATACTAACACTAAGATGGTCAAACACACCAACCACTTATTTGCAAATTCTCCCTTGCTGAGGTTATCAGTTATTAATATAGTTAAGAGTAAGCTTTGGAAGCCCAGGTTAAATTATCTATGCAACAAAAGTACACGGCTGCACAAAAGCCTGGCGATCACAAGATTGAGGAGAGGCCCTACCCCTCAAGGATGAGGCCAACACCAGCCCAGGAGATTCACTACACCATCATAGAGTTGCAAGAAACTTGATTCTAGCTATACCTGCATTACTATTCGGGAGCTTTGAACCTTGGCACTTAAGGAAGAAAATCTTGGCTTCAGTATACAGCGCCTGCCTACATCAGTCCCGGTGAGGGCACTGTGTATCTTCCTACTGTCAAACCACTTCCTAAATTAGGCATCAATGCCAGGAAATACTTTTACAGTCCAAGGTTTAATAGCTATAACTTCTGAACCAAAAGTAAAATTAGAGAAAAAGCACAATATTTGAAAAAAAAGTGTGACTTATTTAAAATGTACCATACATGTCCTTGAGGTGGCATTAATATGTGTAATAACCAATTCATTTTGAGACAAGGTCTCACTCTGTAGCCCAAGTTGGTCTGGAACTCATGTAGCCCAGGTTGGTTTTGAACTTGTGGCACTTTTTCTGACTCAGGCTCCTGAGTGCTGGAATTATAGGTATAAGCAAAAGATGCATTAAAAAAAACCCATTTGGTCAGGTGGTGGTGGCACACACCTTTAATCCCAACATTCGGGAGGCAGAGGCAGGGGGAATCTCTGTGAGTTCGAGGTCAGCCTGGTCTAACAAGAGCTAGTTCCAGGACAGCTAGAACCGTTACACAGAAAAACCCTGTTTCCAAAAACCAAAACCAAAACCAAAAAAAATCAAAACAACAACAACAAACAAACAAACAACCCATCTGTAGGGGCTTGGTCAGTGTTAGTAGTAACCTGTAGTTTGCTAGTCAGTTACTGGCATAATGACAGTCATTACTGCCATCATTCATCCTCTCTTTCTTCTGAACTATAACGTGGAGAACACAAAAGCATTCTCTTAGAACTTTGTTGTGATGGTTATTGAATTGGAAAAGGAACGGACTGAGAGTATGCCTGCGTGGTTCTGCGTACTCGCTAACTCACTTAACTTTTGTGTTGGCATTTTTTTTTTCTGTTTGGAGGGATGGTACAAATTACAGAACTCAAGCAGATGTTCTGCTGTGAATCAGAAAAGGTCAAGGCAGCCCTGGCATGCATGCATGTCATCAGTGAAGTCACTCCATGGCTCTGGGAAAGTCAGCTTCGCTCTCATCATCCCTGTGTCCCAGGGTGTGTCTGCCAAAGAGACATTCCATCCGGATTCAGGGGCTTCGATAATGTGCACGTTGGCCACTGGTTACCCGGATCTATGATGGATTTCACCAGCTTGTTTGGGTAATGAGTCGCAGTGAAGCCACACAAGTGGGGTCACTTTCTGTCAGTGTCCAGTCTGTACAGTTCCAGGAGCGACTGGTTCGCTCTTTTCCAAGCGCAGCACATGCTCCCTTCTGTTCAGCTCGCTCTCCTAGTCGGCACGGTCTGGATTTCTGGTGCCCTGTGGGAAGATTAGCCATCTGAGTGAGGCTCAGCTCCATCAGTTTTGAGTGTGCTCCCCTGCTCATGAGATTGGGGGAGGAGGTCTTTGGCCAAGTTCTTCAAGAAATAAGTGGCAAGACGTGGACAGATAGGTAGGAGGCACATGGCTCTGGATTGATCTGGCTGTCGATGGCAGCCTCTGCGTCTTGGTGGATACATCTGCCATGGCAGGGTTACAAGGTGGCAGAGGGCTCTGAGGGCTCTGCTGGGGTCATAGGGGTCAAGCACTGTTCTATTCGATTACTGCTGAAGAGGAAGGCTCCAAGACTCTCAGAGAATACCTTCATTTAATTCGTATAATGACCCTGTGATGTTCTATATTACAGATGGGAAATGGAGGCTCGAAGACACTAAGTACATTATCTGGGGGTCACACAACTGTGCAGGGTTGACAGTTGATAACTGCATGCCGGGAGCCCAATCCAGCACCCGACTCAGGCAATCGAACAGGCAACATTTTCCTCCCTTGTTGAGAGAGCCTTCCTACAGGGCTGCCTGGGGTGTCAGTGATACCTGAGTAGAAGTCCCACATCTCTCAGTTACTCATACTAACACAAGTTCCTTCTCTCAAAGGAAGGCAAATTTCGTGTTACACTGACTGACAAAAAGAATGACCGCTGAGCCATAAGCTGTAAACAAGGGTGGACATATAGGAATTTGTCCAAATCCATCTCATGTGGCTCCTAAATTGATGATACCTGCCTATGTAAACACAGAATAATTATTATAAATTTTCCTTTTAGTTATGCTACAGAGACCGGCAGAACCTTAGACACATCTTTTGCAGCATTAGGATACTCTCAGAACAAAATAGCAATCTTAAGACGGGATGGGAAAACCCTCCCACTTGCTAAATTCTATGCTGGCGGGCCAGTCTTAGATTCAACAAAGACAGGGATGTTTAGGATGATCAGGGACAGATGTTTAACATATTTTATGTAAGAATTGTAGACACAGTTAACTGCCAAGTCTGACTGTTTCTTGAAGTCCTGGACAGGTGGAGCTCAGGACACATATTCTTGAGCTTTTGAAACTCCTCTGGGTGACCCTCACTTGAAAACCATGGTTAGCCTGATGGAAACAGTAGGTCTTACATTCCTGTCTCTGCTTGTTCACCCTGTCATGGCTACAAAGATATCAGAGATGCAAATATTCTCTCCTCACCCTGTGTGCCGTGTGTGTTACTGACGTACGTGTGTTCTTGCTTTCAAAATCATCCTTTCCATAGTCTCTTTCCTTTCTGTCATTCGCTGTGGGAAGGCTGAGTGTGTGGTGCACATGGCTGCTGGCTGACTCCCCAGCATCTGGTCCCTTCCCTGATTCCCATTTGGAGCTCTGTGGTTCCGGGAACACCGACGCCACGTTCTGTTCCATATCTTGCTGTGTCTGCTTTGGGCTCCCTTTTATATTCACAGTCGAGTGCTGAGACTTCCAAAGATCGCAAGGCTCAGCGAGGTCTGCTTCCACATTACCCCAACCTCTTCTGCAGCTCTGCCCACGGCTTTCACCATTCACCACCTTCTCCTTCAGCCTCCTCACTGTTTCTTGAGTGTGCTGGAGAGGTCCCAACACTTCCACCAAGCATCTCTCTGAATAAAACATGCGAAGGTCCTGACGGAGTTGAACACTTTTCTCTAAATCCCTCATTTTTTTTCACACAGAAAGAACATTCCAGCAAAATCAGACTAATTTTAAGCATTCACTATTAAATGCTTCAAGAGGAGTTTGCACCAACATTCTGCCCTGGCAAGAATTTTGGAGGATGTGTATTGAGTCTTTCTTCTTGGGCTCAGAAAGAACAATGTGTAATTCAGTTGTGGAGAAGGCTTTGTTGAAAGCAATTGAAGGAGGTATTTACTGGGTGGGGTTTCAAATCTTGTTGCATTTATACAGTGTCAGCTGTTTTGCCGATAGTCACTTAATGAAAGCTTAAAAATAATAAAAAACATAATACCCGAAAAGGATGCCAACCGATAAAGGCTTTATGAACTTAGCTTTCTGAATAGTCTCAAATAATTTAAATAACTATGTTAACTCAACCAGGGGCTTGAAAGAACTCAGATTCTGTATATAGTCTTGTTCACTGTTACAGGACCAGTGAGAATAAGCCTATGATTTTGATAAAGGACTTAATATCCCGGGAGTAGGGATGCTCAAAGCTTAGGAAAGTGGCCATAGCTCAGGGAAGGCCCACAAATGGTGTATTTTGCTTACATTCTGAGTGCTGCCCTTTAAAAGAGCTGTGTGGTTACCACCACTAAACTGGAAGGTTTTTCAATGCAAAGATGACCCACAGCGAGTTTCACGCAGCAAACAGTTTGGAGGAAGGGTGCTGGCACTCCGAGACCGCCTTGTACAGACCGTTTAATTTCCTGTTTTAAAAATGAGATCTTGAATGGAATTTCTTCTTAGAGGATTGTTTGACTTAAACCTGATCCTCTCAAATGCTTTCCTAAATCCCTGCTTTGAGAATTCGGACTCTGGACTCACCTGAAGGGATCATTTCATTTCTTGGATGAGGGACACCCTCTCCATCATTCCTAAGCAACCCGAGAGAGTCCTTCTCTAATGCGAACGGCGTCGGCAGGTGGACAGAGGCCACTTTGTTCTGTGGGCAGTGAAAATGTATTCTTCTTAACCATGCATCCTGGAGCTGAAATAAGAAGACCCTCTGGCTAGACATGAATGCAAGACAGACTCAATGTTATTAGCATGCACATTGCTGTTTGTGTAGCTGGCGTTCCGTGTATCTGGTCTCCTTTTGTTCCAAAATAAAGAGTTTCTCTTACTGGCGACCTCAGTCTGGACTTCCTGGAATTGAGCTAAGCTAGGGAAAAGCATTATTCAAAATAGAGAAACTAAGGTCAAGATCTTCAGATTTTATTCCACTGTGGTCAGTTAGCAAAGCAAAAGACCGTCCAGACTCTCTACCCAATAGCTCCTCTCCACCCGGCGGAGTCAGATTTCAGGATGAGCAACGAAAAGTCAGCATCCAGGCAGGCTCTTTGGGGATCGTGTCTGGATCTGCTTAGAAAAGCAGGTGAGGATGACTCACTTAAACCACAACACGTAAGACCTGGGCAAGCCCAGTTGGAAGTGTGTAGGCTAGGCATACTGCAACACAAGCTGGAGTTTCCATACAACACAAAGGTAAGGAAACAAGTCCAACAAACTCAGGTAATGGCTGTGAGACCAAGCCATGACTATTTTAGATACAGTTGAATAGAGCACTTCTGGGAGACATGGAAACCTAGTTAAGTAATTTAGCACAGTACTACGTGTTTACCACAGACATCAGAGGTTGCCTGGCAGGTGCTTGCCTAGCAGGAAACTGAGTACTAAAATCATCTTTCACTGTCCCTAAATGAAAATCAAGCTTTGGTAACTCTGACAACTTCATTCAGTAGGCTACCATTCAGTAGTAGTGTTCAGTCACATAAATGTTCATAGAATTACAAGCCATTCTTGCAGAAGACCCCAAAGAAAGAAAAATAACACGTATTGTAAAAAACTTAATTTCTTATTTTGAAATCATTACTAATTTAATTGTAAGAAAGACATTGTAAGAAAGAGTATAGAAAGGTCTAAGGTATTTTATGGCTCTTGCGCATGCATGTGTGTGCGTGTGTGTGTGTGTGTGTGTGTGTGTGTGTGTGTACAGATATGTTGGGGTACTCACAGAGGCCAGAGGTTGGCATCAGGTGTCTTCTTCATCATTTCTCTACTCTTTGAGGCAGGGCCTCTCAGTGACACTGGAGCTCACCAATTGCTAGACCAGATGGCCAGTGAATCCCATGATATCTCCTACTGTCTCTGTTTCTGCAGAGCTGGGATTATAGGAATATGCCCCTGTGGGCACTGAGTATCTGAACTCAGGCTCTCATGCTTCCATGGCAAGTACTCTACTGATTGAACCACCTCCCTGGACCCCCAGGCTACTCTTTACTCACAGTCCTGCCTGGTAAAACCCTGTAAGCCTTGCCACAATATCACATGCTTGATACCGACATTGCTCCAAAGAGAGGTAGGGAATTCTCCCAGCCATGTCCACTTCTCTCCTACCTGCTCCTTAGCCTTAACCCTGGGCACACGATCACCCACTCACCATTTCTACCATGTTCTCAACAGTATGCCGTGATGGGATGACAGCAGCATGTTCTCTTCTGGGAGAGTTCCAGCCTGTCTTCCAGAATCTCTGCTGTCTTACAGTCTCAATGGCAATGGACAGTGATTCTGTTTCTGTCCATCTCTGGCCTGTGGTACAGTCACTGCTCTCTGCTTTAGATGTTCTGATGGGTCTGTAGTGATTTCTCGCTATGGCTTTAACCAGCATCTCCATCACAGCTGGTAATGGGGACTGCGCTTCCATGTGTTTCTTTGTCATCAACACAACTTCTTTAGAGAAAAAGGATTGTTTATGTCTTCTTTTTTATTTTCTAATTGGCTTATTGGCTTTTTTTAACTGCTGAATTTGAGAAGCTTTTCTTTTTTTATCATCTAGAGGCCAGTTCTTTGTTGGATATATGTTTTTCAAATCTTTTCTCTTAGTCTTTATCTTTTCATCCTTTGTGGAGTATTTTGCAGAGCAAACATTTTAATTTTGGTGAAATCTAACTTGCTATTAATATTTTCATGTTTATGGATCACAACTTTTGTTGCCATGAGTAAGAAACTTTCCCTAAGATATTTCCCCTGCTTTTCAAAATATGAGTTTATAGTTCTATATCTTTATTTTAATTCATGATTCATCTCTACTTTCTAGATACTGTATGCAATTTAAGGTTATTTTCCCCTTGCATTTCTCATCTTTCAGCATAATCAATTACAAATAGCTACTTTTCTCCTTGCAATTGTTTTCCTACTCTGTCTGAATCACCTAGGCTAATTTGTGGGACTCTCTTTCTAGGTTCTATACTCTGTTTCTTGGTCTGTGTGTCTAGCCACCTGCCAGTACCATGAAGTCTTACTTACTACAGCCATGTAAGTTTTGAAATTGGACTTGCGGATTCTTCAGACCCATTTGCCTCTCTCAAAAGTAATGTAGCTATTCTGGCTTCTTTGCCTTTGTATATAAAATTTGAATGTCCTTATTTATTTATATAAAACCTGGGCTAAGATTTTGATAAGAACTGTTTATACTATGTAAGTTTGGTTAAGATTTGATACTTTTAAATGTCAAATCTTTGTGTGTGACCACATTGTATGCATTCATTTATAATTATATCCATTCATACACAGGAGAAGTGCTGAAGCTAAATCCCCAGTGTCATGGAATGTGGAGGTAGAGTCTTGGGGAGATAGTTAGATCAGGAGGGTGGAGCCCTCAGACTGTATTAGTGTCCTTATTAAAAGAAGAGGTAATACACTTCTCTTTTTGCTCTCTGCCATGGGAGGTAACAAAGAGAAGGTGGACATCTATAAAGTAAGGGAAAAAAAGCTCTCATGAAACAGGAACCTGGAGACAGGAGCTGATACAGAGGCCATGGAGGGGTGATGCTTTACCGATTTGCTCCTTCTGACTTGTTCAGTCTGCTTTGCTATAGAACCCAGGACCACTTGGCCAGAGGTGGCACCACCCACCATTGGTTGGGTCCTCTAGCATCAATCATCAATCAAAAATATTCCCTACAGATCTGCTTTTAGGACAGTTCTATGAAAGCATTTTCTCAATGAAGATTCTCCTCAGATGGCCCTAGGTGACAAACAGAAATGGCTCATCATTTCACAGGGTTCAGTTCATGGATTACACAGATTTAAGAAGAACATTACAGTCACAGAACAGGCAGGAAAGGAGGCTGTTCTCCTAATGGGATCCAGGAAGCAAAACAAAACAAGACTTTAAAAAATTAGAAAAGGGGACAGGATAAGATATAGGACATTCCATCAGAAACCTATTTTCTTCAGTTAGATCCTGTCTCCTAAGTTTCCAGAAACTGCCAAAACAGTACCACAAAATGGGAATCAAATGTTCCACACACAAGCCTGTGGGGACATTTCACATGGAAACAATAACAATGTGCGTTATTTATGTTTGAAAATATTTTAAATGGAATTTAAAAATTTTTAATTTGCCATTTTACAGTGCCATATGTAGTCTTCTTTAAAAAGTTCTTGTATCCTGTAACCATTTTAAATTCACTTACTAATACCAGAAAATCTTACACAGATTCCTTAGGGCTTTCTATATGACAATAATGTCATATAGCTATAAATGTGACAGTTATGTTTTCTCTTTTCAAACAGCCACTTAGCACAATGTTGAATGCAGGTGATGCATGGTTACCTTTACTCTGTCCTAGGTCACCAGGGAAAGTCTCTTACATAATGTTGCCTATGGTTATTTTTTATTGAAAAAGGTCTCATTATATAGAAAAGATCCTCTTGTCTCAGCCTTTGTCTTGGGATTACAGACACGTACACCTGTCTTCAACTGTTCTTATACTGCTGAACTATTTTGTTGAAATTAAAATGACCATATGATTTTTCTTATGGTCGATTATATTGACTGATTTTCAAATATTGAACCAATGTAACATTCCTAAGAGAAATCGTACCTGGGCATGTCATACTACCATTCTATCTGATGTTGGATTTTCGGCTACTATTTATTTGAGGATGTATGCCTGTATGTTTTTGATATTAACCTGTAGGTTTCTGGGTTTAGAATTTTGTTTGATTTTAGTATGAGGCTAATGCTGACTAAATGAGGAAACGCTCTTTACTCTCTGCTCTTCTACTTTCTGAAGGAGATAATATAGAATTGGTGCCACCACCACTATCACCACTAGCAGTTGAAGCACAGAAAATGTTGGGTCAAAAATCTCAAGTCAAGCTGTCTGGGACTGGCCGTTCTTCCAAAATATTAAAACTACAAATAAGTACCTTTGGGGTTTTATCTGTTCTGATGGCGGTGAGCTTTGGTAGCTTGTAGTCTTCGAGGGGTTGGTTGGTCCATTCCTTTTTTTATCCTGATATTAGTGGGTGAACTAACATCTGTGTCGTCTTTGCTGTTGTCATGATTCCCCTTCTGCACAGTTAGTGTCTGTAGAGGGCTCAGCACTGGGGTCTGTTCAACTTATTCCTGCTACTGCTAATTTCTCCTTTTTTTGTTTCTTAGTATTTCAGCCAAATTAATTTCTTTGCTCATAAGAAAGAATCAGCTTTTGTTCGTGTTGCTTTTCTCTTCTGTTTTTAATTTATTAACTTTTGCCCTTATCTTTGTCGTTTTCTTCATTTTTTTCTTTTTGGATTTATCTTGCTTTTATCAGTTTATGAAAATTGAAGCTTAATTCATAGAGACCATTCTTCTTTCTCTAGTTGTATCCCATAAACTTTTTTTTTAATATTTTTGTTCTATTTTTTTCTTCTAGCTAAAGTTATTTTTCTAACTTCCTGCTAGACTCCCTTTCACCTGTGTATTACGGAAAGGGACTGTTTGATTCTGAAGTGATGAGAGACCCTGTCTCCTGGTAGCCTTCCTAGTTTATTATGGGCACTGGCTAAGGACATGCTTCCCACTTGGACTCTTTCACACTTGGTTCTGTTTGACTTATGACCTGCGACACAGTCTGCCTTGGTGAATGTCCCATGTGCACTTGAAAGGGATGTGTATTTTGATGTACTTGATGGGATGTCTTAGAAAAAAATCTATTAGATCCAGTTGGTGAAGGGCATCGTTAAATTCTACTATACCGAGGCTGAGTTTTCTGTTTGCCTGACCTATTTACTACCAAGAGAGGTATGCTGATGACTTTAATCACCATTTTGAACTTTTCTATTCATGTTTGCAGTTTGGTAAGTGTTCGTGCATGCATTCCGATACTATATTGTGGGGTTAAATATTTAAGATTATTATTGCATCTGACTGGTTGATCCTTTTCCAGTAGGATCCCTTTGTCTATGACCATGTGTTTCTCTAGAGCAACTCTGCTGGCAATGAATCCTCTCAGCCCTCCTTCACTGAAAGCACCTTAATTCCATCTTCACTATTGAAGGTCTCACTGACCAGCTCTCTCTGGTGCGTATGGCTTTCTCCTGGCATCCACGACATGCATTCAGGAAATCTACACTCACGGGCCTCACTACTTCCCTCTAGACAATGTCTGATGGTTTTTTTTTCTGGCTGATTTGAAGACATTTTCATTCTTTAGTTCAGTGGTTTGGTGACATTTGAGCTGCCACTGCTTTTTGCTTTTCCAGCTTGTGTTTTCTCAATCTTCTTGAATTCATACATAAATATCTTTTAATTTGGGGAATTCACAGCTACATTTTTCCTCATATTTTTTTTCTCATTCTCTGGAACTCTGATGATACAGCTGTGAGAGCTTGTGTTAGTGCTTCATGTAGCCCAGAGTTTTCCTCACTGTTCATCACTATTAGTATTATTCGACATTTTCTCATCTTCAACACTGATATTAATTTCTACTGATTTATCTTTGGGTTATTTAGTTGTTTCATGAGTTCTAATTGGTCTTAATACTAAAAACCCAGAGCCAGATATCAGAGTAAATGCAGATAGGTCAGAGAGACAAAGGAACAAACCACAGTCTACTCTTACCTTGCTAACTCCTCAGCTGAAAAAGGACCGAGCTCCTGTTTCCTCCCATTTTATATTCCTCCCTCTGCCCAGCCATATCATTTCTGGTCTGTTTGTACAAACCTCCAGATCTCTATGGTTAACTAGTGGCTAGCTCTGCACTCTGATTTTCAGGCAAGCTTTGTTTGTTAGAGCACAAGCAAAATATCAACACAGTTGATGAATGTCACCTCTGCTTTTCTTTGCTCTCAATGAATTTTTTGTTTTAGCAGTTAAGACATTTCCATATTTCTATGTCATTCATTTCCTTGTCAAGATATTTTCATTTATTTTAAGTGTGCTTGTTGGAGAATTTGCTTCTGGCTCCTTTAAAATCATTCTCAGATAATACGAGTATCTGTGCAATTACAGTATTGGTATTTGATTTCTCTTTCTGTGCAATTTGGAATCTTTTTTCTCAACCTTTGTGTGACCAGTAATTCAGAGCATATTTTTAATATTACAAATCTAATTGGAAGTGTTTCTTTTCCTATTGTAGCAGATGATCAAATCAGTTAAACTTCTGGTCTGGTTAAATTGAGACAACAGTCTCCCACCCGTTTCCTGTGGGCACCCATTGCGATGTAATTTTACTTTTCAAAGCCTGTTCATTGTTACTCTGACCTGACCCTCAAATGTGCTGCACAGTGGCTACTGGGAAACTTGGACCATGGTTAAGTTCTTCTTTAAGTCTTTGGTTTGCTGATTAGGATGAGACTCATGTGAGAATATTTTGGGGTAATGATAGACAGGGCTGCTTTCTTGTAGTGACCCTCTGCAGTCTCCCGGGTGTGCAGTTTCTTGTTTTCTTGAGTTTCTCTTTTGGGCTTTGATTGTTTTCCCCACCTTGTATCCCTGCAACTGTCAAGCTCAAAAAATCAGGGAAAGAATAAAAAGAAGGAGAGACTGTCTTCTTGGAACCATATCTTTACCTGTGTTAGCCCTTGCAAGCCCCAGATGCAACTTCTGTCATTGCACCCACTGGAATGCTCAAGAGAAAAGGGAGCCAAGAGAATGGATGGGAGGAGAAGAAACTGGCATTTCCCATCTGCCTCTGCATGTAAGGAATGCTCCATCCTCTCTTCTCAAGCCAACAATGGACGACTTCTCTGGGCCGCTTTCTGTATGGTAGGGCTTGTGTTTGCCTGTTGGGCAATGGTGTGTTCAGGGCAGGGAACTCCAGGGAAGTGATAAACTCACCATCTGTTTAGTGACTATTCAAATTCTAGTCTTTCCCTCTAGCGCTTGTACTACTGTTTGCTGCTTAGGTGCCCTGTTAACTGTTTATTCATTCTGTTCAGGTTTTATAGTTGTGCGCAGTGGGAGATCCAGGACTGAGTGTGCAGTCTCTATTGTGCTTGAACCGGGAACTTCAAAGCTATATTTAGTTTTCTCTTGTTATTTTGACACCGAATCTCACATAGCCCATGCTGGCCTTGAACACACTGTGTGGCTGAGGCTGGTTTTGAATTCCCGATCCTTCTGCCTCCAGCTCTGAATTGCGAGCTTGCACTACCACATCCAGCTCAAAACAAGTGTTTAAAATTCACTTTAGCACCGATTATAAAGTCTTTTAGATTATACTTCGAGATGCACTGTTCAAAAGTAGGGTTGTTCAAGTTCTCTTTTGTTGCAAGAACATAATACTTGTACATTTGTTAGTGTTTTTTTTATCACGACATGGGCAGTTAGCAAAAAAACCTTATAACTTAAGTCAGATTCTCAAAGTGACTTTTAAAAATGATATATTTGGGTGATATTACTTTAACTCTTAGTTGAAATACACCCAGGTCAGTGATTAAACACAGACTTTGGTTGTCATCCAAGGTTGAGAAAAGAAACAGTAAAACCTAGAGCTTGCTTTGCTATCAGTACAGCTCTGGGAGACACTGTCCATCTTGCTCGACACGTTTAAACAAAACGCATTCTTCTTCATATTTCACGCAGAGAGAAGGACATGCCCTCTTGAATGCCCGTGATTCTCCTGGGTCGCAGGTCTCCTTTTGATCCTGCCGGTCAGGAAACTCAGACCCCCACCTGTCTTTGTTTAGTTACACTGACTTTCATTAGCTCGGTCCCCTGGAACTGCTGATTGTGACCAGGTCATAAAGGAACGCAAAGCGATGAAGCAAGCGATGGCAGGATTATTAGTCTCTGCTCACCTTTGTCATATATTTTGTATTTTTAATTGTGCACGTGTATGTGTGTATGTGTGTGCACGCGTGCCTGTGCGTGTGTGTATCACGGGCATGCATGCGTGTGGGGATACAGGTCAATGTTGTGTGTCCTCCTCTGTTCCTCTCATCTCATCTTTTGATGGGTCTCTCTCTGACCCAGGAGCTCATTGGCAGGCTAGGTTGGCTGGCTAGCACCCCCAGGGAACCCCCTGTCTCTGCCTCCCCAGCACTAGGACTCAAGCATATATTACTCTTAGGCATGTGCATGAACAACTCTGTATCCTACCACGGGGTTGCCTGAGTGCCCATGTTTATCGCATTCTTCACGGTCCCCAGGAAATGGAACAATGTCCGTCAGCAGAAGAATGGACAGCGGGAATGTGGTGTCTGCACACAATGGACTGTTATTCAGATGCTAGGAACAATGAAATGTACAGGAAAATGGATGGAATGAAAATGTATTTTATAGTAAGTGAGGTGAGTTAACCCAGATGACAAAAAATAGGCAAACAAACCAACAAAAAACACGTTTTCTCACCCATGCAAATCTTAACTTTCAATGTTTTAAAATAAGGGCTTATGAGAGCATTGGGAAGCTATGAGGAAGGTAGGGGAAATGGGGAAGAAAAAACACAAAAACAGATCTTGCTGTTAAAATGCCACAATAAAGCTTGTTTTTTTTTTTTTTTGTATTCTTTTTCTTAAGGACCAGGCAGTACTGAAGTAAGCATAACTCACGGTGCACTGGGGCATGCGTTGGAGACACGATTATAACCCTGCTGGAGGCAGGGCCTCTACAAAGGATCCTGTGTCCCTGAGGTGAGCCAGCTCCTAGAGAGAGCAGCTTACTTTTCATTGGCTGCAAATGATCACAAATGAGTCTGTGTGTGACTGAGAGTTCAGTGGGATGGATATTTAAAGAACTTTACTTGGAGATGGACTTTTTATGGAAAGAACAAAAGATGGTGAAAGTCAAATATTTTGTTGCATAAACATTTCACGCTTTGTATTTTAACAAATATACCACACTCAGTAATTCAAAAATGAAGATAATATTTTCAGCAAATACTGCTGGCAAAAAATATTCTATATCTTTGTTCTATAGAACTCCACCAGGTAATCAGTCAATTGCCTTGATAATTGATGAAATATGATATTTATTTCATATTTATTTTATACATATATAATAAGACATGGATATATATTCATATATCCATTATTTATTTTATATATGATAAATATAAAATTAAAACCCGTGTTATATATATAAAATATGGTTTTGTTTCCTGCTAAAAAGAAATTAGAGTAATTTTATCATAATACTTTGGATTATTTTTAAAAACAAGCTCTGAAATTATTTTGTTTGAGGCAGTTTCTTATTATGCAGCCCTGGCTGACCTTGATTTTATCTATGATTATGATTTTAAGCTAGCCTTGAACTCACTGAGATCTACCTGCCTCTGCCTTCCAAGTGTTGGGATTGGCTTGGGAGAATCTCATTTTTTTTTATTTAATATTTTCCTTACCTTAAAGACTTAAATCTAGCAGAGTCAAATAAAACAGAGTCAAATAAAGCAAAACAAACAAACAAACAAACAAACAAGCAAACATCTCCCAGCACACACATACATACAACATAAACCACCACCATCACCACCAGAAAACACTTCAGCTCCGGAAGGTAAGGGACTTTGGCCAGAACCTCAGTTTGTGTAAAACACACTCTTTGCCTTGGACACCAGACAACACCAGACACACTGCCACTAGGTTTTGGGAAGGAAGAGAGTTTGATGGTTTATGAGGGTAGAGTGTGAAGGTCCCGGGATGTGTTATCTATCTTCTGAGACACTGTCCACTTACAGAAGCTGTGCACTCATTCAGGGACGGTTCGGGGATCTAGTGGCCTTTTCACTTGTTCCTCCGTGAACCAGCCACTTTCCACACTTCTTTACAGTCTGTATAGATAGAGCATGGTTCATCAGTGGCTTCCCTTCCCTCCGCATTCAGCAGGGGCACTGTCTGAAGAGGTTAGAGTGAGTGGGGTACTGGTTCCCTTTGCTCCTTCCTCCACACTGTGCTACCTTCTACTGAAGGCTTCTTTCATCTCCTGCCTCATATATACATAATCATACTGTGTGATGGTTTTACTCAAAGTGTTTTCAACTTTATGAGGATCCAAGAGCAATAGTCATTTCATTGAGATCTCTCCCATGGACTAGACACTAAGCTAGGATGTTTGGTAGTCCAGGAACGCTTAATGCATTTCCCACTCTTGATAGGTGTATCAAAACACAGCTCCATTGTAGTGAGACGGACATCTATACAGCTCGGTCTTCTGTCTCCTCATTCAAGGCTGGAGCCACCCAGCTCCTCTGCAGCTCCCTTCAAGGTTCCTTCCCACTTCTCAGTGTCCTCCCTCAGCTAACGTGTCTTTTTATAAACAACACACATTTTATCGAACTCTACCCCAATGTCCCAGAAGGAACCACATTTGTTTTGATGTTCAGCAGGCCCCTACCCGCACTGGGCCTTCCACTGAGCCAAGCAGAACGTCTGGTAGCTGAATGGCAGTGATGGCTTCAAGATGAGGCCTTATTACGTGATCTTGTCGGCTAAGGAATGCATCCCAGAGAAAGAAAAACATGAGAAGCCAGATGCGCACCCTGAAGTCAATCAACACACATCAAAAGAGGCCAGTGTTCTCCCCCAGCCTCCAGTGGCTCCCTGATAAGGAACTGCAGCTTCCACAGCTTCTCTTCACTTCCATCTCCACAGCCCAGAGAAAAGACTCGCAATGTCTCAGCCTCCTGGCTACTGCTAGAGGGATTACCAGAAAGAAATAACTTTTTAAACATTTGCTTAACAATTTAAATGTATAATATTTGACTTATTCTTTTGGTATTGTCTCAACTCTTTTATAGCTTGGAGGTGGTGAATCTGATTCCCACGTCCATGAAAAATCAGGAGTAGATGGGTGCTTGGGTGTTTTTGATGGCGGTAGTAGAAGCTGAGATGACACCAGTGAAGGCAGTTATTAAGATGCTTCTAATAACTCACACCTATTGTGCTTTAACTGTCTAGTTGGTCTGTGTGCATCCTTGCCATTGTGTACTATGCAGTCACTCTCTGATCACCGTTGCCACCGTCTACATACAGTCTGTCTGTGAGCATCCCTGCCACTGTCTACATACAGTCTCTGTGAGCATCCCTGCCACTGCCTACATACACTCTTTGAGCATCATTGACTCTGTTTACATACAGTTTCTCTGTGAGCATCCTTGCCATTGTTCAGAGTAGGAAATCAAAGATCAGAGACCATAAATAATGTGTCAGAACCACATCACTATATGAGTCTGGCTGAGATCTGGACTCGCCTCTGCTCTTGACATCATTGTCCAGCCCTCGTCACTAGTCCTATGTCACGTGAAGCTTGAAATGTGGCTGTTTCAAGTTGAGATGGGCTATCAGTGTAAAGCAACTACTAGATTCTGAAAACTTAGTATATGAAGAAAATCACCTCAGTAATTGTATTCAGATGATATGCCTGGGGTATACTGTTTTGACCACAAGTCCACTAGTAAAATGCAATTCAATTGTTTCTTCTGCTTTCTGAAAAGTATGACTAAGAAATGAAGATTTACAGCTGTGGTGCTGGAGAGCTAGCTCAGGAGACGAAGGGCTTGCTGCTGAAGCTAGAAGACCTGAGTCTGAGCCTCAGAACTCCCATGAGAAAGGCAGAGCGCTGCTGTGTGTTTGCAGCCCCAGTGCAGAGATGGAGGAGGCACGTGGGTCCCTGGAGTGCACTGGTCAATGGCAGAGCTGAGTTAGTCAGCCCCAGGTCAAGAAGAGACACTGCCTCAAAACAAAAGCATCAAACAAACAAAACCAATGTGGATCATTCCTGCGTAATAACCGAGGTTGATCTTTGACCTCTATATTTATGAACACATGTATGCACTCCCTCACATGTGCACTGCTCTCCCTAAGCTCTAGCTTGAATTTTAATCCCCTTGGGCAGCATAGACATAGAGGTTTGCTGGGCCCATTTCTGAGACTGCAGGGCACACCGCAGACATGGAATGAAACAGATGTTTGGTTTTGATCATGTTTAGGAGACACAGTGATGGAGGTGATGGAAGAAGGTAACAAAGTTACATTTACGAGGCTTCCAGAACCCTGCAGCTTTGCAGGAGGGGGATGTGCTATGTGGGGTTGCACCCAGTCTCTAAATATCCCGACGTCTAAATGCAGACAAGAACAAATATTTCAAAACCTCGGGCTGGAGCCGCTGGGAGAGCTACTGCCAAGCCATCAGGCCAGCAGATGGTGTTGACTTCTTGTGACATGAGAACGGAATCAGATTTTACTTTATAGCAGTCACTTTCATGTCTCGAGAAAAGCGAAGTCCCTTCAGATGACCAAGCCCCAGAGTCCATTAAATAAATATGTGACTTTGCCTCTTGTGAAAAATGGTGCTTTGGTTTTTCCTGGCCAGGCAGGTCCTTTGGCGTCATGATAGCCTTCTCACGTTAAAGCTGACATGTGTAGGTGTCTGTGTGTATGTGCATACATATGAGTGTGTGTGTGTGTCTTTCTCTACACGAATGACAATATCGACTTTGAAGGCCACTGACTTTAGGGAGGGTGATTTCAGGCCTCATCACCTTCCTGCAAAATGCCTGGTGAGGGACAAAGACTGATGGGGACAATGAGCCAAGTATGTCCTACACAAACAGCTTTACACTTTTCAAAGTTCTCGTGTGTTCGTGCTGCAGCAGCCCCTTTGGACATCTTCACAAAGGTGTTGGAGAAACCGAGGTGCGGCAGGATCACAGCTGAGGCCCCGGCGGTAGGCTCAGCCTGGGAATTGGGCTTGCACTCACATTTCAATCAGCTTTTCTCGTGTTGTGATCTTGGGCATGTTTCTAAACTCCTCTGGGCTCTTTGACTTCTATTGTGGCGAACTGAAACTCAAAAGGCTATATCCATAGTACAATTCCATTTATATGGTGTTTTGGAGGAGGCAGAATTCTGCCAGTGGTTTCCATTAGTTAGGAGGGCATGAGGAGGTTCCGTCAGCAAAGGGTCAGCATAAGAAAAGTTTTGGTGTCAATGAACTGATTGGTGTCTACATGGTGGTTATGGAAACAGTCAAAAAGTGAATTTTAATAGGTGTAAATTAAAACATATTTATATTTAATATAAATATTAACAAATGCCTCTTGTACAAGGCTGTGATTGCACCTGAGTCTATTCAGCACAGGGCAGAGTGACAATTAAAAATTTCTTTGCATGTGTCATGTTAAGTGTGTGTGGGTTCATGTTGACGTATGTGCATGTATGATGGCTCAAAAAGCCATCTCCTTCCCAGTTTTTTTTTTCAGACAAGGTTTCTCATTAGCCTGGGACCCTCAAATTCAGCTAGACTGGCTGGCTAGTGACCAGTGACTCCAGGAATCCACCTGTCTTCTTCTCCCCTCCCCAACCCACCTAGTGCTGGGATTATAAGCACATGCTGGTATGTATTTTTTTTTTTTTGAGACAGGGTCTCAAAATGTAGCCCTGTTATCCTGAAGCTCACTGTGTAGACCAGGGTAGTCTTTAACTCGGAGCTTCTGCTGCCTCTGCCTCCTGAGTGCTGGGACCAAAGGTGTGGCCACATGCATGGGTTTTTAACATGGCTTCTCTGGATGGGACTCAGGTTTCTTTCACAACCCTGCTCTGATATTTCTAGGTCTATACTTGCTGGAGAGACGTACAGGAAATTGAGCCAAGCAAACTCAACGTAACTCTTCAAAGGAGTGAAAAGGGAAAAGACCGCCACTCAGGTTGTGACTACAGGACCCAGTGGTGACAGGTGATAAGAGGTGGGAGCTGGGCGGTGACAGGCTCTGCGGTGAGTGCAGTGACAAGGGCGGGACTCGTGAACCATTTTATCTCCCCAACCTGTGCCTTCTCTCCTCTTCCGTTTTTTCACCAAGCTTCATACTGATCTACTTGTTTCTTGCTTATTCATTGGAAGCATGGCGCTGGTGGGCTTGAACTGCCTTCTGCTATGGAAAAGAAACCTCTCCGCCATTTCTCATGTGTTCCCAGCCTAACACTGCTGTCTAAACTTTCTGCTGACACATGCAAACAACCTGCCTTTTTCTGCATGAAGCACTTCCTTCCGATGAAATGTGATGGACTGGCAACAGCGCGGTCCTCCAAGTGGGCAGCGATTTCTCTAGGTCCTCATGAATGACCCTGGCCACTGGCTGTGAGGGCACCTGGTTTCTTCTGCCTCGATGAGGAGAGATGGAGTTGGCTCAGGAATCTAGAGTGTGTGGCTTTGAGATAGAATCATTACTGTCTGAAGGATCCCAGCTTGGGTTCCGTCATCACACTTGCACTTTGGGGATGCTCTGAGTGTTAGATGCTCTTGTGATGGTGTACAACAAGAGAAGATGTCCTCTCCCTTCACATGCTGGCTCCTCGCCCAGGTTTTGCTTGAGTATTGAGTATTGGCTATTACCTCAACCCTCCCACTTCTCTTCCCTTTAAGAAGGTGTACTAAATAGAGAACGTGAGGACTCAAGCTTGTCTGGGAAATAGAGAGTTATGGTTATCTGGGTGGCTTCTGAAGACAAAACTGAGACCTTCTGGGGACTGACTAGAGTGAGACCTTGCCTTCAAAAGGTAAAACAAAGCAACAACAACAGCAACAAACTCCCAAACACAACACAATAACAAGCAGAAAAGAAATTGTCCCAGGTGAAGTGTCGTACTCAGTAGAGGCATTCAGAGGCTGAAGGACCACTATCCTCGTTACTGAAGGAGGCTTGGGAGAGGTTCTACCAGTCTCAGAGGGGCCGCTGCTTCTAGAGTACGCCCAGGGTTAAGAGAGTCACCACAACTCCTAACTCAGACAGCAAGACACTACTACCGAGTGTCCCACTCACTTTTCTGGAAATTTGTTGAAAGCCATGGGCTGATTTCCTCTATCTGACCTTCACTCTCTACTTTCTGTTGCTCAGATCTTTCTGTGTGCTGGCAGTCTGGCCTGGGTAGATCACCTTGACAGGTTCCTGCACCCTCTAGCCTGTGTGGATCACCTCGACAGGTTCCTGTACCCTTTGGCCTGGGTAGATCACCTTGACAGGTTCCTTCACCCTCTAGCCTGGGTGGATCACCTTGACAGGTTCCTGCACCCCTGGCTTCTGGATGAAGCCAGTGAGGTGATGGGGCAGGAAGGGAAGGGGGATGAGAGGCTGTGGGGTCATCCCCAGACCTCTTTATAGATTACACACATGGCAAACATGTTCCTTGGTTAAAGGCAGCTGCCCATTCTTTGGCCTGGGGATGAGGGTGGAGGACATCACACTCTCCAACCTTGTTCAGCTTCACTGGGCCAGCTCTTTCTGGGAAACATCAAACTGAAAGTTTTTGAAGTAAACTAAACACGCTCAGAGGCATCCCTGTCCACCACCTTTGTGATACAAACTGAGCATGCCTCAAAGCATTCCTGTCTGCCATTTTAAACGTCCAAGCATTTATACCATGTCCTTGAGCTAAACATACATAACAAGTGTCTGCCATCTTTCCATCTCGAACTATGACCTTAGGCTGAGCATGCTCAGAAATGTAGTCCTTCATTAAGCGTGCTCAGGAACTAGTCGGCACCTGAAGTGCTTTCCCACGTGACTGTGTATATGTCCCCCCAAGCCCCATGATTCCTTTGAAGAAGGCATAACTTTGGAAAGAACTCTTCCTGCCACCTGCTGCAGGTAGCACATCTTTCTCTGTTGTTTTCTTTCTTGGTCATGTTTCTTTTATCTTGGTACTGTTTCTATTGCACTTGCCCTAAGCTGCTTCCCAGGGTCCCTTTGGAGAGAAGGCAGGGGCCGTGGAGCAAAAGCAGACATTTTCGTTATGGTGGCTGTTTACTCTGTGGAATCTTGTAACCTGAGGAGACGATGCGTTCTCTGCTTAGATACATGACGAGAGCAAATTCAGCTAAAAGTATAACAGATTGGCTCTTACAGGAACCCCATCAAGCTAATGCCTTCGCTTCTGACTTTCTGACACAGCAGACTGACTGAGTGTCCTTCGTGGACCAGCTGTTCTGGCACTGCATCCATGCATGGCCTTGGGCAGGGTCGGTGTAATGACAAGGTTATGTTTGCAGAAAAGGCACAGGGTTGGGCTCTGGTGTTTGATCCAGCCACAGTGTGATCTGGGCGGGTCCAGATCAGAGGAGGGCGGGATGTCATGATGAAGGAAGGACGCTGTACCCTGGGACTTATGCAGCTGCCTGATCTCAGCGCAGAGTACTGGTTGCTCTGAGGAGAGGGGAGCACCTGCAGGCTCAGGAACAGGAGCAAAAAGTCAATGCCACTCCAGGGAGGACAACACAGGAAGTAAAATGACCTCACAAGCCTTTGAAAAGACTCTAGGGGCTGCACAGGAGGTTTGCCTCAGATCTTGCCTCACAGAGCTGGGCAGAGGACATTAGAAATAGTTGGGATGTAGATGGCTCTGATTTCCTGCTGACCTCTGTTTCTCTGGAGATGAAAACCTGTGTGAAGTCAGGGGCTGTGCTTTGACTAGTCGTTTGTTAATACACATATACACAGGTCTTCATGGAGAAGAATGTGTCCAAGGAGGCTTACCTTCTATCGACAGCCAGGAAATGTGTGGGCTCATTCTTGGTCTCTCCCAGAGAAAGTGTTGGAAAGCGTCTGGTCTATCTGGGAAGCTCACGTTGTGGTCTCCATTGTCCTAGCCTATGGCTCTTGAAAGCAAGGGGTCCGGAAACATTGTAGACCATGAGGATAACTTTTATTATCAGAGAATGTGCCTCTGTGGTCCACTCGAAGCCTGCGTGGGTCTCAGGAAAGGGGAAATGTAGCCTTCCATACCTGGCTTAGACACAGTACCCATTGTTTTCTGTGACCTAGAAGGTGCCACCCCCTTCCCCTGTTGCTATCCAGTCCCTAACCTTGCAATCTTAGTATCCCCTTCATTTCAGTCGTGATTACTTGAAACCATATTTAATTGTAATGTGTCCTCTGTCTTGATGACTGGAAACGTCTCCATGTGAGTATGGACAACTGTGGTACCCAGCACTTGGAATTTGTTTGGCACAGGGGAGAACTCAGTAAGTTTTCATAAGAGAATACAAGAAACCGCAGCACCAGCTCTGCCATTCCTTGGCACATGCCCGACTCGGTGTCTTACTCCACAGATGTTTGTTGACCCACATTTGTTGCAGCTCTATTTCGAATAGTTAGGAAATGGAAACAACTTAAAAGTCCTTCAATCAATGAATGGATAATAAAATGTGGTACATCGACACTAAGATACACTACACTAATACTATATAGTCGTAAAGAAAAAATGAAATTTTTAGGCAAACGACTGGAACTAGAAAAGATTATAATGAGCTAACCCAGCACCAGAAGAAAAAGGTTACATGTTCTTTTCACTGGAGGCTCCTTGCTCCAAATCTTCAAATGAGTACATAACCCAGAATAACTGCAAACACCAGGAAAGTCAAAAGGGACTGTTGCCAGGGTGGGGGAGTGAGAGTTACTTTTCCTTAAGGTTCTCTTTGGTTCATGTTATAATTGCATCTTATTTCCCCCCAAAGACTGTGTGTTAAACACTTTGTCCCCAGAGTGGCACAAGGGAGAGGTTATGAACACTTGTAGGAGATGGTGCCCAAGAGGAGATCTGTAGGTCACTGGAGACAAACCCTCAAAGGGGACTGTGGCCCTGCCCCGTTCTCTTTTGCTTCCTTCTCTTTTGAGATAAGTGGTTTGGCTCTACCACACACTCCTTCTCTGCAGAGATCCAAAGCAACCTGCCCACATGACCACAGGCTGGACTCCCTAAAACTTCAAGTCACAGTAAGGCTTTACTGTATTTCTCTGTGTGCAGGCCAGAGGTCAACCTCAGGTGACTGTCCTCAGGTGCCAGTCATCTTGTTTTCTGAGACAAGGTCCCTCCTTGGCTTGGAGCTCACTAATTAGTCCAGACTGGCTGGCCAGTGAGCCCCAGAGTTTCTTCAGTGGTGGGATTCCAATGGTGTGCTTCTGTGCCTGGCTTTTAAAACCTATGTTCCGGGGATCGAACTCAAGTCCTCATGCTTGCGTAGCCAGTGTTTGACTGGGCTGCCTCCCAACTCTGTGTTTCTCTTTGTAGGCTGATTTTCCGAGGCATTTCGCTGCAGGGATGGAGAGTGCTTTAAGAGATGGGCACTTGACTGTTCCTGTCATCAGACTGATTCTTCTGTTTTCACGCGCAGTTGTTATGTGGCTACAGGGAGAGCACTGCTTATGGTGAAGGACCCTGATCTTGTGTCCCTCACAGGATCAGATTTTCAGAGGATACATGGCATGGGGGACTCAAGGGAAAAAGAGCCTGGAGCTCTCTGTTTGAAAATTAGTCTTTATCTGAGTGAGAGAAAATGACTGAGTCCCAGTGCCAGAGGTTTAGCTTATTGTCTAGACATGTAGGTAGGTAGGTACAGATCCTAATAACACCTTTCCTGTGTAGATTTTCCCCATTCCCTGAGGATTCCATGCACTTTGCAGAGCAGGTAACATGTAGGACTGTCGGTCTTTCTCAAGATATGACAATGAGACTGCACTTGACTTACATTGCAAGCTCCAAAGGACCATCCAAGTCCCACCAAGAAAAGCAACTAAGATGGGATGGTTCCATGGCCCCAGCAGGATCCTCAGCAATGACTACATGGGAATAAAATGGATTCATCTCAATGGCATGAAAACCCGAGTTTCTCTCTCTGCAGATGGGCAGTTGTCCATCTCCTCAGATGTCAGCTCCTTAGAGATGGGAGAACCTGCTGTACAGTAAGACTATGACACAGTGAAGGGCATATTTGGAACAAGAAAGATAAACCTGATCCATCTTTATGGCCCTACCTTAATGAGATTTGGGGTTGGGACTTCTTGTTTGATGTTCTAGGCTTCCCGAGGGCCTTGGAGTGATGAGATTAGAGATGACACATTAAAATGTGTCCAGATTTTTATAAGATGCAATAGGGTGGATGGTCTAACTCAACAGTAGGAGTTTGCCAGAAGTTGTTAGAGGGCTAACGTAAAAGAGATCGACCAGTCTCCGAGATCTTTCCATTCCCCAGAGGGCACAGCCATGTGAATGACAAACTGCCAGAAACAGCAGCAATCATCCGTAGTGTCCTCTGGCTGTGGAACAGCAGGGTTAATTTTGACCTTGAGAATGAGAGGGTATTTTTAATGTTTCTAAGAGAAAGGGCAGAGTTGCTTCCCATGACTTATGTGGACACAGTGTAATATTTACTCCCTGTTCCTTTTGAAAAATTTGTGTGTGTGTGTGTGTGTGTGTGTGTGTGTGTGTGCATGTTCTGGTGTGTGAGGTTCTGGTGTTTAAGTGGATGTGTGCTTGCCACAGTACATGTGGAGTGTCAGTCCTCACTGTCCACCACATTTGAGAAGAACCTCTTGGTGGTTTACTGTATATTTGTCAGGCTAGTTGGCCCATGAGCTTCTGGAGATTTTCCTATCCCTATCTTCCATTTTGCCATAAAAGCACTGGCGTTACTGAGATGTGGTATGTCATATGGGGATACGAACTGACGTCCTCACATCAGCCTCCACACGCTTCTTTTAGGATTATTATTTACACTCCCCGAACACTGTTCTGAGCTCCAGCCAGGCCACTTACATTGAGTTTTGAGACGCAGCACGGGCTCTCCTTCCTGCCCATTCTCTTCCCCTCGCGTCACATCTTCTGTGTATAGTGCGTGCTTGTCTTTCCTGCGTTAGCTCGAGGCTCACTTTGTTCAGGAAGTCTTCTTTGACTCTCCCAGCCCAGCTTATTATCAGTCACAAAGAGAAATGAAATGGAACTGATATAAACATATAACAACATCTGGAGACAGACAGAGCCAGGAGTAGTCCTACGATGAAGGTAACAATGTTTTCCTTCAACTTTTCCACAGACCTGTTGGCTTTTGTCCCGTGACCACAAGATGGCTGCTGAGACTCCATAGCATGCCCTTTCAGAAGACAAGTGAGAATCAGAAGGGAGAACACACCTTTTTTTGATATTGCTTTTAAAGGAAATTCCTTGCCAGATATCCTAACTCTTAAGACTTCTGGATATTTCATTGCGAGGAAGCACTCCTAAGTTCGTGCCAGGCACACCCTAGCAGTGATGGAAGGTAGAAAGCCAGAGTCGAACATTTTCAAGGAGGCACTGCAAACACAGAAGGACGGGAGGGTAGGACTGTTGGAAAGACCCAAAACAGATCCCCCTTCTGAATTGCCACGCCCACTTTCCTAGCCCATTGTTCCGTTGTACAGTTGACCTGGCTCCTAAGCACTGGCTCTGTGAGGGAAGGGCAGTTATACCGCAAATGTAAGTGGAGCCTGCTCATTCGTTCCCAGTGGCCCAGCCCCAAATAATCACATGGAAACTATATTAATTACAACACTGCTTGGCCTGTTAGCTCAGGCTTCTTATCAACTAACTCTTACATCTTAAATTAACCCATTTCTATTAATCAATGTATCGCCACGAGTCTTAGGCCTACCGGTAAGGTTCCAGTGTGTCCTTCTCCTTTGGCAGCTACATGACGTCACCCTAACTCTGCCTACTCTCTCTATACATGTCTGTTCTAATTTCCCCACCTAGCTTTACTCTGCTAAGCCATTGGCCCACATAGCTTTATTCATCAACCAACAAAAGCAACACATATACAGAAGGACATCCCACATCAGAAGAAGACAGAAGGAATGTGGGACTGGGGAGGACCCAAATTTTATCTTCCAGAACCCTTGTGAAAAAGCCAGACACAGGGGTGTGTGCTTGTGATATAATTTCAATGCTGGGGGAAGCCAATTGGCTTAGCCTTCTTGGTTACTACTAAGCCAGTGAGAGGCCCTGTTTCAATGACAGCTCCCAAGGGACAAAAACCAAGGTTGTCCTCTGGCCTCCATGCGCATCTGAATACGCATGAACACACACACACACACACACACACACACACACACACACACACATGAAACATATACATAAAGAAACTTGGCTATACTATTACTAATCTTTTCAGCCCATCCCTTCTTCCTTTTCTTCTCTCTTTCTCTCTCGTTCTCTGTCTCTTTCTTTTGCTAGTGATGGCCACTCAACGAAAGCTGGGGCTAATTCTGAAGAAGTAGCTGGGAGAAATGATTGTGGGAGAGAAAAGCAAATGGCATCCCTTATGAATGGCTGCCTAAGTAGAACGCATGAGACATGAATGTGGACAGGGGACTATTGGGAACAAAGGGTACAAATAGGGAGGGAAGGCAGAGCAATGGAGGAGAGCAGGCAAAGCTTCAATCATCACTAGGTCTGTATAAAAATGCAAATGAGCTTCTTGCTTTGTATGCTAATCAAGATAAGTACAGAACATAGAAAATGTATATGATTATATAGGTTTAAAACAAAAATTTTGGAAACAACTATAAAAATGAATATATTTAATACATAAAGAGGTTATAAATCATTAGGGAATGATAGAAAGCACCAGTTTTCTCTTAAAAAGCTCAATGAGCACAAGTACGTGATTTATAAATGGGTATATGCAAAGGTGAAATGTCTGTCTTCCCCTAGAGTGACAAACTGAGTACAAACTAAAACAAAACTGGCTGCCATGAAAAGAATCGAACTGTGAAGCTGCAGCCAGCACTGCAAGCCCCGAGGGGGGATCGGCTGCAGGTTTCTGCAGCACAGTCTCCTCCCAGGACCCCTCACTACTGTAGAGCCCCTCATGAGTAGATAAAGAGTAACCGGAGGCTTGTGAGCCCATCCAGGTTAGCTTTCTGTCGAAGGGCCAGTCCAGCCATCTTCAAACCTGAGGCCCAGTGTCCGTGGATTTGCTGCAGGGAGTCCAATCTCAGGACCGCTCTCACCCAGTGCTGGGGTTTGAGCCCTGGCCTCTTATTTCCTTAGCATCAAGCTGATTTCCTTCCTATCTTATCACTTAGAACATGGGTCCTCATTCCATATTTGGAACTCTTTGTCTGTTCTTGAGCTGGGGAGAGAGCTTCCTTAAGAGTTGGTCACAGGAAAGGAGACATTTTCCCTCCAGCTTCAGGATGTGTCCTGGGCCCACTGGTCCAGAGGGACAATTAGTGCTGTTCATTTCCCATGACCTGCATGTCTCAACACAGGCCAGGAACTACATATGTGTCAGGAGCTGACCTTGACTTCTGGCTTATTCCACTGACTTGTCCCTTGAGCCCTTTCCATTCGCTTTTAAATGTACGTGTGTATGCATATGTGTATACTATGCATGTGTGTACACATGTGGAGGTCAATAGACAAGCTTGAATATCACCCTTAGAAAGGTTCATTTATCTCCTTTCAGACAGGCGCTCTCGTTGGCTTTGAAGCTCAGCAATTAGACTAACTGGCTGCTCAGGGCGCTCCAGGGATCTGCCTGCTGGCAGCACTGGGAACAAGCATATACCACTACATCTGGCATTTTCCCATAGGTTCTGGACATGGACCTCTGGTCCCTGGCTTGCAAGACAACCAAGGCAGCCACCATTAGATATTTGGAGATGCTAAGTCAGGGATCAGGAGGATACAGCCTATGGGACCAAACCCACCCAGACATAAAGTCTTATAAATAAAGTTTTATTGAGACACAGAAACTCCTTCTTGTTTACATATTACTTCCAGTTGATTTTGAGCTTATACCATCAGATTTTAAGTTATTCCATAGAGACCTATGGTCCCCAAATCTTAAAATATTTACTATCTGTCTATTTATAGCAGTCTGCTGACCTCTATCTGAGGAAGAAAGAACAGATGAGAAGTCCAAAGCTTGTAATCAAGGCAAATGCCAAACCTGCTACATATACACTGAGGGAAAGCGGGAGAGACAAGAGGGGATTGGCTGGCTTGAAAAGGACCATAGGAGGTTAAGTTGGATTTTACATGGTTTCTGCTCAGCCCCTGAAATATCTAGGTACCTCATAGTGGCCTGAGCCAGTGCCATGTCTCACTGAGGAGAAGCGATGTGTTTGTGTTCTCAAATGTGAGACATGGAGCCAGTCCTCCAAACAGGATTTAACTGCTCCTGCCAGCGGTGGTTTTGCAATCTGACACATCCATCCATTAGGGCCGCTGCCCGGAGCCTCTGGCCTGACCATAAAACACTCAGCCACAGACCTCCTTGGCTTTCACACAGGAGCCCAAGAAAGCCCACAACAGAAACCTGTTTATATAATTTTGGTTTTCTTTAGTAACACACAGCGGATGTCAGACGGATCTTAATCACTTGCTGTGAGAATGGATTTCGGTGGAAATCCAAGACAGATAGACAGATGTTCAGAGTTCTGGTTTCATGCCTTTTCATTCTTATCATTGTATATCTGCGTATAGTATTTGTATATGTGTGCATGAGGCGTGTTCAAGTGTGACCTCAGCAGTCAGTCTATGCTTTCTAACTTGCTTGAGACAGGGTTCAACACTGCATATGCCAACGTGCAGCTGGCAACATAAGCAGGGCTAGTCAGCTTCGGGAGTTCTTACCTCTGCCTTCCATCTATCTGTGGGAACAATAGGATCACAGATGTGCGCTATCATGCTTGCTTCTGCCCAGGTTTGGGGATTTGAACATAGGTTCTCATGCCTCTGTAACAGGCACCTTATCCACTGAATGATTTCTCCAGCCCTCGTGTGCTTTCTTAACCAAAAATGAGAAAGAGAGACAGAAAGAGAAAGAAAATGAGAGAGGGGCACGTAAGAGAAAGAGAATAATGTTGAGGCATTCTGGTTTCTGACAAGCACTAAACGTTCTTCTTCTTCTTCACAATCTCACTTCTCGTATGATGGGAACAGTCATCTTACCTCCTTCTGAAGGGACAGAAAAGCTCCATGTTCCTCAAACCTGGCCTGGGTTAAAACATTGGTCTCTGGCTGCAGGGAGCTTCACTCAACCCACCTGCCATGGGCAGGGTGGGCGCCAAGGGTTTGCATTTCTTAGAGGTTCAAAGGGAGTTCCTGTTGTTCTCCAGGCCTGTCCTTTTAGCACGCTTGCCAGGTGTTCACAAGGGCAATGAATCTCACAATTGCTTTGGTGGGTCCAGTTCTTAAGTCAGGTGTGGATGTTTGACTCTATATACTTTGAAATCATTTTTTTAGTAAACTGCTGTCCACGAGCTTCTAAAAGAACAGAGTGGTATTTAGCCCAAACCTATGGTGTTACAGACAACAACCCACAGATTATACTTCTCAAATGACCCAAATTCTTAACTGAGGTCTTGTAGTTTTGGTCATCTAAAAGCCATGGAAGTCACTACACTGGAACTTTGACCTAGGGAAACAGATATAACAGTCTTAAGATAAATCCTTACAAACTAGCTTTTCTAAGAGAGAGAGAGAGAGAGAGAGAGAGAGAGAGAGAGAGAGAGAGAGAG
>NW_026067996.1:4802811-4804391 GCF_014885135.2 Alexandromys fortis
AAGAGAGAGAGAGAGAGAGAGAGAGAGAGAGAGAGAGAGAGAGAGAGAGGAAGAGAGAGAGAGAGGTAAAAGGGTACTATGGGAAGAGAGGAAGAGCGAAGAGAACAAAGATGACAATAGAATATATGTGACATGAAGCAGAAAGAGACTATTTCAGGGGAGGAAGGGCCATCAAGAGGTGGCAAAGGAAGAAGAGATGGCAGAGGGGAAAATTAAGAACAAAGTATAATGACGAATATGTATGAAACAAAAACATCACATTGAAACCCATAACTCTGTACTCTAACTCAAAAAAGTTTATTTCACCTCAAGAACAATGGCAATGGGTTTTTGAGCCTACTGCATGTATTGGCTTTGTGGGAGCCTAGGCAGTTTGGATGCTCACCTTACGAGACCTGGATGGAGGAGGGTGGTCCTTGGACTTCCCACAGGGCAGAGAACCCTGATTGCTCTTTGGGCTGACGAGGGAGGAGGACTGATTGGGGGAGGGGGAGGGAAAGGGGAGGCAGAGGTGGGGAAGAGACAGAAATCTTTAATAAATTAAAAAAAAGTTTAATTTCAAACAAGGAAAATAATTTCAATATTTAAAAAAGAAATTGCTGCATTGAACGTACAGTAAGCCATTGCACAAAGAAGTTCTGTAGATGTGGTGGTCTGAATGGAATTGGCTCCCATAATTTCGTAGGGAGTGGCACTATTAGGAGGGGTAGCTTTGTCTGACGGGGTATGGCCTTATTGGAGGAAGGGTGGCACTGTCGGGATGGGCTTTGATGTTTCCTATGCTCAAGACACTACCAAATATCTCAGGCGACTTCCTGTTCCCGCAAGCCAAGATGCAGCCAGCACGACATCTGCGTGCATGCTGCCATGCTCCCTATCATGATGATAATGGTTCGAACCTCTGAAACTGTAAGTAAGCCCTCCCAATGAAATATTCTCTTTATAAGAGTTGCCATGGTCACGTTGTCTCTTCACAGCAATAGAAATCCTAACTAAGACAGAAGTTGGTACCAGGATCTGAGATATTGCTGTGATAGGCTGGACCATGGATTTGTTTGGAGGAATTTGGACTTTGATACTTTGGGTTATGAAAGCAGTGGAATGCTTTAAACACTGCTTAATGGGTCATACTAGTAGGACCATGGAAGACAGGTGTTAAGAGTTATTGAGCTGTCAGGGGCTCACTCAAGAGGAGAAGGAAGAGGAGATGTACATTCAGAGGAGAAGATTTTAGTATGTTGCCTAGTGATCGTTTTTGTGATATTTTGGTGAAGAAAGTAGCTGCCCTATGCCCTTGTCTGAAGAGTTTGCCTGAGGCTAAAGTGAAGAGTTTCAGATTAATTCTGTTGGCAGAGAAAAAATCTCAAAGCAGCCTAAGATAGACTCTGTTGTGTGGTTTTTGGTGGTGACTCTAAACAAGATTTATAATGAAAAACAGCAAACTGAGCAGGGTAAATTACAAAAAGTAAATTCTGAGGCGGAAAAAGAGCACCAGGAAGTGGAATGGAGCTAAATCCTGTGCTCAAGGAGATAAATGGATTAAGAAATGGAATAAAGGAAATAAAGAAAGAAAGAAAAAA
>NW_026067996.1:4804448-4813731 GCF_014885135.2 Alexandromys fortis
AAAAAAAAAAAAAAAAAAAGAAATGGAATAAAGGGAGTGGTGACCTTAGAGCAAGATCCCACCCAGCTAAGTTTCCAATCTGTGGAAAAGAACTAAAGAAAAGCTTAGATCTGGGTGTGGTGGGGGCACATCTTCAATACAAGCACTGGGAAGGCAAAGGCTGGCAGAACTCTGAGTCTGAGGCCAGCCTAGTCTACAGAGCAAGTTTCAGGACAGTCAAGCTTAGGTAGTGAAGGACAGAAACCTGGTAAAGATGTAACTGAACAAGAGAGCCGTGTTCAGCCCCAGTAAGCAGCAGAACTTGGCAGCTTCCATCATGTGACTCTGGCTTTAGAGTTAATGATTGAAGGGATGGGTTATAAAATTTGCTTCTGGGCTTAAAGAAAGCCCCTGAGGCCAGGCATGTGTCAGGGGTGTCCCTGAATGGTCTAGCAGATAGGCTATTGCGTGAAGCTGTGAAGTTGAAGTCTGGATTGCATTGGAGAACCCAAGATGGAGATGACAGAGTTGTGAGATGCCTGCTGAGGAGAGCTGCCAACAGGGAGTGGAGGCAGCTCTAGAGAAAGACGTGTGTTGCAGTCAAACATGAATGGAGTTGGAGATCTGAAGAGTGTTTTGACATCAGACAAGGAGATGCAGTTCTGAGTGTGTCCAGCTGGTTATGGTCTTGCTTTGCAACTAAGAGAGTACATGTAGTTGGCCCGCATAATCTCATAGGAAGTGGCATTATCAGGAGGTGTGGCTTCGTTGGAGTGGGTATGGTCTTGTTGGAGGAAGTGTGTCACTGTGGGGGTAGGCTTGGATGCTTCCTATGCTCAGGATACTGCTGAATGTCTCAGTCTATTTCCTGGTCCCTGCAAGCCAAGATGTAGCCAGTACCATGCCTGCCTACACACCACGATGTTCCCCACTAGGATAATAATGGACTGAACCTCTAAAAGTGTAAGTGAGCCCCCTCAATTAAATGTTTTCCTTATAAGAGTTGCCGTGGTGATGGTTTCTTTTCACAGCAATAAAAAGCCAAGACAAGGATTAGTTAAGGATAGAAGGAATGGGTTATGGAATTTGCTAAGACAACAGCAATGATTATAAATTATAAGATTTATTATGTATACAGTTAAATATTAATATAATGTCCATATACAAATATATACAAACTGATTAGTGTATATATTCTTATACAGTATGGACTCTGATTATGCTATATATTGATACTAATTAATGCATTGTTTAATATAACTGAAGATGCTTCTAGACTTACAAATGACATTGGACTTTAACAAACCAATCATACACTAAAGATATTATTAAATGAAAATGCATGAATACTTACTGTACTAAGTATCCTGGTTCAGTTCCATCCTCTTAAACATGCTCAGATTACTTCTGGGAGGCTATACATGGTCCGGCAAGAATCATCTGGCATGCGCAATGATGAATATCTTGTGCACTTGATCAAACACTACAGAAAATGAAAACCAGAGTTGCTATGAAAACTTTGCTAAGTCAAGTCTGCCTAAAGACCATCTGTATATTAATACTATATTTTTGTATTATTCATTATAGAGAGGGAAATAATTGCTATTAATAGAGTTATTATTCATGGATGTACTATGTATAGCTAGGTAAAATTATGAGATTACACAAATATGAATTACTCATGAAGACCACTCTGGCTAAACACCTTTGTTTAGCTAGGAAGGTCGAGCTGAGCACACAGTGGCCTGGATGTAGCAGTCAGTGCACGTTAGCTCTAAGGGGGATAAGGTGAGAAAAAGGTACCAGCTCCTTAAGCGCTATCTCCTGGTTAAGACTGTGTTCCTTCTGAAATTGTTTTGTGCCACCTCTTTCCCTCCTCTTTGAGCTTCTCTATTCTCAAGCCTTCCTGGATTTTTCACCACGTAGAATCTCGTCCCTCAGCCAAGAGTATATTCTGCCTAAGAGAGACCGTTCATGTCTGGCTTGCTTTGTATCTACAACACCCGGCTCAGCAAATCTGAGAATACCAGAATGAGGAAACAATAAATTCAAACGGGTTCTGTGGGAAGGAGCAGGGTTTAGAGGTGATGAGAGTATGTTGATCCTCGCAGAACAGTCTCTAGTCCCTTTTGCAAAAACAGCATTGCATTTAGGTCCAGGCAAGAACACAGTCCAGAGGAGCATCCCAGCACTGAGAGGTGGGGCTGAGGAATGATACTGCCATCACCCTGCCCCGCTGCCCACAGCCACCGCACAATTTGGCACGTGCTTGAGACTAGGGCTATAAACAGTTCTTAAACCGAATCGTAAAAAGGCTGTAATCCAAACTCTCTTCTCCTTTAACAGAGTCACTGTGTTTTGACATAAGCCTGGATCATGTTGTCACATGAGGTGAGCGGCTTAACTCTGGGTATCATGATGAGGGGCATTAGGGAATGTTCTAGAACAGTCTAGAAAGCAGAGGGACTTTTAAAGCTGTCCACACTCAAGGTTCTGCATTTTAATCAAAACATAACATTCCATGTGTTGTAAGGGGCCACTTGTTTGTTTTCCGGCCACCCAGACTCCTGAAATAATCACACAGAAACTATATTAATTACATCACTCCTTAGCCCATTAGCTCTAGCTTCTTATTGGCTAACTCTTACATCTTAATTTAACCCATCTTCATTAATCTGTGCATCACCACGAGGTCGTGGCCTACCAGCAAAGTTTCAGCACGTCTGTCTCTGGCTCCATGACTTCTCCCTGACTCTGCCTCTTTCTCCCAGCATTCAGTTTAGTTTTTCCCCACCTAGTTCTACTCTACCCTATCAGATCAAGCCAGTTTCCTTTCTTAACTAATGGTATTCAAAGCATACAGAGGGGAATCCCACATCGTCCATGTAGACAAGGTCTAATTAACTTGAAGCCTTGCTGTGGAGGCAGGAGGTTGGAGCTCCGCCTTAGTAGTAGCTGTTCTGTGTTGATGGGGACAGATACACAGAAGCCCTGGATCTTGAGGTCATCCTGATATTGTGTTAATAAGTGCAGAAGAGAGGCAATCCACTGTGAGCATCAACTGGCAAGCAGAGGGGCGAGGAGGGGGCGGCAGAACGCTTCTATGTGAACTAGAGTTATCACTGGAGTGTAGACCCGGCCTTGTACAGTCCCCCTGGAGCACAGGATTGGAGTATTCCTCCCCATGCACACTGTGGGGGAATGAATAGGTAGAGGATGTTGGAGCAGCTAACACATTGCTGCAAAAATCATCAGCATAGGTGCAATCAATGAGACATTCGCATTGTGTTACTTAAACAGAATAGAAACAAGGACTTTTTAGAAATGGAGACCACCGTGGGAATTCAGGGCTAGGACTGTCCATCCTTTTAACAGAATGGCAGGATGCTGTCAACTACAGACTTCATACTTGAGAACTGAGCAACCGAGTCACAAAAATATTATGAAAATTCTTATAATGCTGTAAGTATGCTCATGATTATTATGTCAGGCCACAGATATATCTACTCCCGTGGCCTGCAGTGAGTCACATGACAGACATACCTGTTAGGCCTTTCAGCCAACTTCCTGTCACTCACAGGAGAGAGCGGCTCCTGTTAGACAGCCTGAGACCCACCAAGCTGACAGGCACACTTCCCATGCTTGACAGGCAATGGCTCCAGAGAGATTGTGAGTTGACAGTATCAGAAGGTAGCTCCACAGGCTGCGTGAGTGAACTACAGCTAGGTGGCTCAGGTCGGCCAGCCAGGTTGGCTCCATGCTTCTGACCTGTTTCCCCTAATCTTAAGGGGGAATGGCACTCACAGACAGGGCTACTCTGGGAACATAGGCGGACCAACGTGGACCAGGAAACACTTCATTCTCTGTGTGCCGCACTCTCCTCAAAGTGTCACAGGTACATTTTAGATTAGAGAACTAATCAGCCAGAAATAGCTGGTTCTCACTTACTGGAGCCCGAACTGAGGCATTCCTAAGGAAAATGGAATATTAGGTAGAGGAAGAGGAAACAGAATAACAATTCTCAAGTAAATCCCCCAATCTACCTAGAGAAGCAAACACATGTGCATGTGGAATGATTTAATATTTCCACAGCCACACGCCAAGGCTCATAGCACATAGGCCATACAGTACACACAGGCCATTTGGAAAAAGCCAATGTTTAAAATGATGTCACTGGAGACAGGAAACCTAACAAGTCCCCAGACAAAGTCAGGGCCATATAACATCTTTCCATGCTTCGTTCTCTAGGAGGATAGTGACAAGCGCCGCTGTCATATGGAAAGCATTTTTTTAGAAACACCTGGCAGAACTAATTTAGGAATAGAATTTTTTCACACAGATTTAATACAATGAAATATAAGGTGTGTCTGAGACACAAGCCTGCCCTGCTCTGAGGTTAGATCAGGGGAGATAAAGTTCCTTGATTCCCACATCATTTTAGTTATGGCTTGAATGGGCCTTTGGGGGCATGGGAGAGGAGCTCTTTTTTTTTGCAACACTCAGAAGACTCATTTGATACATTTCTCATGGGGACAACTTTGGAAAAGAGATCACCAGAAAAGCTTGTTGTAAAATCCATCCTTAGCTCACCTTGCATTGTCTTGGTCCCATAGATCTGTCTGCTGGCAACAAGGAGGTGGACTTGCTGTCGGGGAGGATGGAGGCTGAGTCTTCCAGGAGAGCACTCTATGCTGGTCCTCTGGCCGAAGGAGGTGTGTGCAATCCTTTTCCCTGGGGAAGACAGCACAGGGAGACTCACACTGCTTCTCAGTGTGACTCCATCCACAGGATGGGGCCCACAGAATTGTTCCTATGTACAGGAGAGTTTCTCTGGTGAGTAGTTCACAGTTTTCGTTTGTTCTAGTAAAAATACTTAATTCTGTTGTGTTTTCCTTTCCTTTCTGTGTTTAGCTTCTTATCTTTACTTTGTTTGCTTGACAATTGACTATGACTTTGTCTGGGTATCCAACAGGAACTGCCAACTGAGTTAAGTTCATCAATATCCTTTAGTGTCCTTCAAAATCTGAGGAGAGCTTGTTCTCAGATCCCTGTAAACGCCAGCACCTAGAGATGCCGAGGACCCTTGGAAAAAATTCTGTAGTGTGTGTGTAGAACTAAGCACATTCTTTCTGTAGTTTAAATTGTGTCATTTAGGTACCAGATACAATGTAAGTGCTATGTAGATAATTGTACCACATTGTTTGGGGAGCAATGAAAGAAAAAAAGCCTTTTTTGCATAGATATAATTTTTTCCAGTTCATATCAATTATACAGAATATTTGGGTTCAGGTCACTGACATTTTCATAGTTGCATGAAATATAATTTGATCATATTCCTTCCTATTTTCTGAAGCACATACTTGGTCCGTGGTTGGTTGACTTTATGGATGTATTGATACAGCAGGAAACATTGGGAAGTGACCCTAACTTCACAGGGCCTATTATTTAAAAGATGGATAGATGGGGAGACACGGAGTGGGAGAATATGGTCAAAATACATTGTATGAAATTCTCAAAGAATTAATAAAAAATATTTCAAAAAAGATGAGCGCAAAGATGGGTTACTTCAAAAACAACACAGTAGCTACCCAATCAGAGTTCTACCAGGGTGCTAAGAAAGCTTGCGGTGAGGTTATGTGTTTTAGAAGGATGACAGTTGAGGAACTGTATCTGTTGCAGAACATTTGATCACAAGGTGTGGGAATGTGCCTCTGTCCTTCCTTACCTTACTAAGGTACCTCTGATTGGTTTAATTCAGAGCCGAATGGCCAATAGTTAGGCAGGAGAGGATAGGCAGGGCTTCTGGGCAGAGATAGGAATGTGGATGGGGTAGGGAGGGAGGAGTGGGATGTGGGGTAGAATCTGAGAGGTGGGGAATTGACCAGAGAGATGCAGAAGTCAGACATACAGTATGGAGGAGAGGTAATGAGCCACACAGCAGAGCATAGAATAATATAAATGGGGTAATTTAAGTTTTAAGAGCTAGTTGGAAATAAGCCTAAGCTAAGGCCAAGCTTTCATAATTAATAAAAAGTTTCTGTGTCATTTTTTGGGAACTGGTAGTCCAAAGAAAGGCCAGCTACAGGTATCTGAACTTAGGTCTGAACAAGGAACAATTATTACTGAAAATGCATATAAATAATTTGACCAATGCCTAGTATAGAGAGTTTAAATGACTAGCCAAGCCATGAAAAGCGAGCAGGTGGCAGATCCTGAGTCTGTGCTCTGGATCCGAATGCAACCCTGGCAGAGGAAGGTAGAGAGAGATGAAAGGAGTAACAGCAAAATAGCGAGCCCTACAGATGCCCAGTATGGCTGGACCTAGGGTGACTTGACCGTAAGACTGGAGAAAGTGTGAGGGAACCAGGCTGGAGCCCTGGGAGGGAGGAGGTTACAGAAGGACTCATGGTCACACTGAGGAGCTTTGCTTCTATTACATGGACACTAGGCTTTAAGTTAGAAGTGCAGTAATTGTGTGTGTACGTGTGTGTGTGTGTGTGTGTGTGTGTGTGTGTGTGTGTACAGTTGAATCTCATTGGGTGAGACCATCCCTGCAGTGGTAAGAAGGATAAGCCAGTGTCTAAATACTAAGACAGGAATATTTAGAAACCATAACTTTCTGTAAGAGAATAGCAAACCGCAGTACAGATGTGGAGGGGAGGGGAGCATGGAGGATCTGAGAAGCCTTTGACCAGCAGAACCCTGGCTTTGAAAGCAACTGCTAAGATGGTCCCCAGAGTACCTGCCTTCTTATAGTTATCCTTTCAAGCAGCTTCTTATGCTGTGTCAGTGTGACCAACAGTGGTCACTTCCGAGGTGAACTACGTAAGAAGATAGTTGTAGCCCATTTTGTGTAGCCATTTTATGTAGCCCATCACCGGCCACACAAGTAAGGCCTCACCAGTTTTTGTTTTTGAGTCTGATTTTGATCGGCATAGGCTAAGATATGATGATTAGCAAGAAAGGACATGGCCACAGTGTCCCCTTCAACTACACCTTCTTCTAGATCTTCTGCAGAAGATCTTTTTCCTGTCACGACCAACTTTTGTGGTCATCTATCAGGCAGCTCACCAGTTCCTACAAATGGCTGGTCCCCCAAGGCATGCTGCCATTGCCCCACGGAGGGGTTTGAGGACTGTTCCTGAGGTCTCCTCTGCTGGCCTGCTGGGAGCCTGTTACCTTTCCCCAGGGATCTCCAATAGAGATGGTGTCGGGGCAAGCTGTGGCTGGGTCAGCTACTACCGCCAGCAAACATCCCTGGCTGTTTCTCTGTGCTGGCAGCTGTTTACAGCCCAGGAGCCTGGCTGGTGTGCTGCTACCTTCCTGGAAAGAGAAAATGCAGAAGCGACAGGACTGTGGCTGCCACAGGCACCAGCCATGTTTTATGTTACTGATGTGGCTCAAGAAGGCATAAGCATCCAGGACACCCTGCTGACTTGGTTACTGAAGCTGCCACAAGCATGTCCCGGCTCATTGCCAGTGACCATCTTGGAGATACTCAAACCACTAGAAAGTAGTGTCTCTGGGTTCCCCGAGGGACTCCCAGGACCTGAAGCACTGCTTAGCTTTTCCTGCTGCTCTGGCCCTGACTTTACCCTAAGGCCACTATGCACAGCTATCCCATGGCTGGGACAAATTATTCCTTCAATAAAGGATTACTAGAGTAGGCTAGTAATCCCTGTTGCTGGAGTGTTTGCCTAGCATGGATGAAACATATAAAACCAGGTGTGTTAGTCTCTGCCTATAATCCTACCACTCCGGATTTAAAGGCAGGAGGATCAGAAGTTCAAGGTCACCTTTGGCTACAAAGTTAGTTTTCTATGCTAGATAAGACCCTGACTCAGGAAAAACAAATAAATAATTGTTAGGGCAAGGCAGTCGCAAGTGTAATATTAAGGACAGCAGCTAACCACCTGGTATTTTATTAGATATTAATTTATTTATAGATTGTCCACCTCTGCCAATGTAGTGTAACTCCTTAGTTTATCTTTAGGGGATGTGTGTGTGTGTGTGTGTGTGTGTGCGTGTGCGTGTGCGTGTGTGTGTGTGTGTGTAAGCATGTGAGTGTAGTACCCTTGGAGGACAGAGAGGGCACCAGATCTTCTGGAGCTGAAATTGCAGGCTATTGAGGAACAGCTTAACAAGAATGCTAGGAACTGAATTCTGTCTCCTGCAAGAGAAGTTCATGCTCTTAACCACTAAATCACCTCTCCAGTTCTCTCCTTCCTTACTGAGGAATCTTTCAGCAAAACCTGCTCTCAGAAAGTTCTCGAACATAAATCAGCTCCCCAAAGAACCAGCAATATTGATCTGCTACTCACATTGACTAAGGGAGGTTTGGTATCTCCCTCCCTGCTGGAGTCCAGTCTCAATGAATTTGTATGTTCCAGGGTGGGGGCGTGTGGATTAGAAATGTTAGGCAGAATGGACAGAGATACAAAAGAGATACAGAGACTTAGAATAGTTCCTGGAGGGCAACTCAGTGAATACCGAATACTGAATCCAACCATATTTATTTTCTATATGTTTATTCACCCCAGTGGATGGGGAGGAAGGCAAAGACTGCTTTAACATGACACAAAGAACAACCAGAACAATGACTTACTTTAGTACTTGAGACATCAAGTCACTGTTTCCTGAGTTAGGCATCTTGAAGTTTTGGGCAAGATATGCAGTGATTACACCCTAGACCAAGTATCCTGTAGGCAGCCTCTCCCGATGTCAAACCTCTTGTTTTAAAATGAAGGAACAGGAATAGGCTTGAATTCGCTGACCTTTGGTCAAGGTGGAGCAGATCCACTTCTATGGGCCATCTTTTTTTTTTTTTTAATATTTATTTACTTATTATGTATACAATATTCTGTCTGTGTGTATGTCTGCAGGCCAGAAGAGGGCACCAGATCTCATTCCAGATGGTTGTGAGCCACCATGTGGTTGCCGGGAATTGAACTCAGGACCTTTGGAAGAGCAGGCAATGCCCTTAACCACTGAGCCATCTCTCCAGCCCCTTTTCTTCTCTTTTCTTTTCTTTTCTTTTCTTTTCTTTTCTTTTCTTTTCTTTTCTTTTCTTTTCTTTTCTTTTCTTTTCTTTTCTTTCTGCCACCCAGCTCCCAAATAAATACATGGAGATTTATTCTTACTTATGAATGTCCAGCCTTACTTGGCTTGTTTCTAGCCAGCTTTTGTTAAGTTAATCCATTTCTTTTGTGTTTTGCCTCTGGACTTTTTTCTTTCTCTGTTCTATATACCTTTCTTTACTTCTTACTCTGTAGCTGGCTGTGTGGCTAGGTGGCTGGCCCCTGGC
>NW_026067996.1:4815514-4904760 GCF_014885135.2 Alexandromys fortis
CCCTCCCTCCCTCCCTCTCTCTCTCTCTCTCTCTCTCCTGTGTGTGTGCGCACGTGTGTGAACACCTGTGTGAGAATCTCGAGGTAAGAGGAGAATGCTGGTGTCCAGCCTTGCTCCTTTGCAATAGGATCTCTCTCTGTACCCTGAATTAGGTGTAGTCCCAGTCTCTACTGTCTCTACTTCCCACAGTGCTGGGCTTGCGAGCACTCCTGACCACACCTAGCTTTTCGCATAGGTACAGGAGATTTGAACTCAGGCCCTCATGTTTCTCAGCAAGCGCTCTTATGCACCAAGCCACCTGCTCAGCCCTGGTTTAGGCCATCTTAACTAGCAGGCATGGGCGCCATCTTTTATTCTGAGCTGCAGTCACTCTGAGTGAAAGAGCTGATGGAGAATGTTTGGGATGTGGCGGAGGGACAGGGAAGCAGGAATAAGCAAGATGTGATTCTCACCGGGAAAGCACCGGGAGGGAGGCGCCAAATGATAATCACAAGAGAAAGTGTGCCCACGTAGCTGCAAGAGCCCACATGTTATTTATGGTGGATTAACAATTTAGAGTTGTGTATTTTTAAGGAGTACCCTAGCGAGTAAGTTATGGCTTGTGAATACAGTGCAGAATAATTAAACTAATTAACTTATCTACCTTTCCAAACCCTGACCATCCTTCCTGGTAGGACTGTTTCCCGGCAGTTGTGAAGTGTGGGCAACATGACTGTAATTGTTGCCCAAGTGTCCTCAACACAAGATGGACGTCTGCCCTTGCTAACATTGTGCCCTGTACCCACCTTCTCCCCAGTATCCTCTCATCCTACAAACACACGTAAGGAACAAAAACTTGCTTCTTAATTTATTTGAGGCAGGATTTCCCACATAGACCAGGCTGGCCTTGAACACATGCTCCTCTGTTTCAGCCTCTGCAGTCCTGGGACCACAGGCGTGTAGCCCCTGTGCCCAGCAGGAAGTTCGTTAATGGAAGGTGATAGTGAGTGACGGTGTCCACTCAGAGCCCCCCTTGTCCTGGCCTCCTGCTTTCCCCTCTTCTCTCATTCAGCCACACATTTATTGGCTACTGGAAAGACAAGGTGATCTGTGAGAGCCCGGGGATATAAAGACATTAAGGCAGGCATCTTCCTCTCCAGAATCTTGAGTTTAGGGCATCCATTCCATTCTCCTCGTTGCTCCTCCTGGGGGTGGAAAGCAGGAGGAATATGCTAGGAACCCAGACAGGCTGCCACACAGAGAACCTTACTCCTCACTATGAAGCTTGTTCTGGCGACGTCTCCCCCCACCTTCTTTCTGCTCTGTCTCCCCAGTTCCTGTAACCACATCTCTACACAGAGTGCCTTTTGACCCCTAGGGATAAGGTTAAGGGAGAGGTGAAAAGTAAGCTGGCTGATTTTGACTTTTCTAACTATCCATAGGCAGGGGGAAACACACAGACAAAACATTGCTACCACGAGTCAAATCCACGTTCTCCGTTTAAAAGAGCTAGCTTCATCTACGTATCCCGAAGGGACTGGAGAGGGTGGATATGGTACCCTCAGCACTCTGGCTCCCATTAGTAACCCAGAATACTTCATTAATTCATTTTTGAAAATCTAAAAACTAGTTACATGTTCATTGTTGTTAGGAACTCACAGATGCCTCTAGGAGACCCGTTACCAAGAGTCGATCCTAGCACCACAGGCTCAGGTCACTCTAGTTGTGGGTATCAGTAACTGGGGGAGTACCCATGCCTGTGTATGGGACACAAAAGACTGTAGGTATGTAAGGGACAGGGCTTATGTTACAACTTTCTCTACTTCCCATTTAGTATGGCTATAAACTTAAAACTGCTTTTAAAAATTAAGTCCATTAATAACAACATTCACAGGCTTACTGTAAAAATAAAAACCTGTAGAAAATGCAAAGAAGAAGATAAGAATCAGCTAGTATTCTCCTGTCTCCAGTGAAGGAGGAGCAGGAGGAGACTTAGCCATACCCATGTATCATGTCCAAAGTTTTATAACTAAGGGTGTTAGTAAGCACGTCGAATCTGTGTTTTTCTTTTAATTCTGGCATACACAGTTTTTAACAGCTGCATAGTATTGCAGGTATGAATGTGGCATGATTTACTGAAGTAGTCTTACATTTAATGGCCGTTAGGACGTTTTTCCTAATATAAATGATGTTACACTGAATATGTTTGAATGTTTATAGCTTTTGTATATTGACATCATTTTTGAATCTATGCATCTTTTCACTCCACAGAGCATCTGAGAGGATGATGTCATGAGCTATACGTAATCTATCCTGTACAAGATCCTGCTTTCCACAGAGTACAGGTGTCGGCAGAGTCCTGGTGCTTCCCAGACCTAATAGCCATTAGAGTAAGTTAGCACGAAGATTTGAATATGACCTAGTGACTATCACATAGGCCAGTGGTTCTCAACCTATGCCTCACGACCCCTTTGGCAAACCTCTATCTCCAAAAATATTTACATTACAATTCATAACAGTAGCAAAATTACAGTTATGAAGTAGCAACACAAATAATTTTATGGTTGGGGGCTCACCACGACATGAAGAACTGTAGTAGAGGGTTGCAGCTAAAAAGTCTGAGAGCAGCTGACATGGAATGGCTTCAGTTCAGGGCCTCATACGCAGCTCATGCTCACTAGACAGCAGCTAATCTTGACATGACTGAGGTTGTTCATTTTGTTCAGCCCAGATCTCTTTCCTGAGAATGGTGTGAGGTGTGGGGTAACCCAGACAACAGAAGAGGAAAGGAGTGACATTGTTTTTTTTCTCTTTTATTTTTTTGAGACAGGTCTTATGTAGCAAAGGCAGGCTTCAAACTTGCTATGTAGTCAAGGATGGCCTTGGCGTTCTGATCCTCTTGACCCTGACTCCTGAGTGCTGAGACTGTAGGTATATGCTACTCCCCTGGTTTATTTGGCACTGGACATGAACCCTGGTGCTCTGTTTATACTTGGCAAGCACTCTGCCTGAGTTTATATTGTCAGCCAAGAACTACATTTCTATGCATTAAAGGTTTTGAAAACTGGGTCTGCAGAGATGGCTCAGCAGGCAAGAGCACTTGCTGCTCTGCAGAGGACTTTTTGTCCCCAGCATCCACACGGTGGCTCACCCCCATCTGTAACTCCAGTTCCAGGGATCTAACAACCTTTTATCTCCACAGGCATGCTTGTGGTGCACATACATACAAGCAAGCAAAATACTCATACACATAAAAATAAAAATAAGTCTTTAATAAAAAGGTTTAAACACTATAGCAGTGTTTTACTGTTTGTGGCTGTGAGTTTTAAAAACAAATGGTCACCAAAGAAGCCAGCCCACTCATCAGTCTTGTTGAGACACACCCACCAGTGGTAGTCATAATAATGATCTTTTCTTCTTTAATGAATCAAGGGAGTATAGTGGAGTTTGTCTCGCTCTTAACTCATCTTCCAGAGCAAGGAAGATAGCTCATAGGGTAAATGACTTCCTACATAAGCATGAGGATCTGAGTCCACATAGGCAATGTGGTGCACATTTCCAACCCAGTGCTCGTCAGGTGAGATACAAGGCAGACAGGAAAAGTTCCAGAAGCTTACAAAGTGCAAGGTAAAGGACAACACTGAAGGTTGTCCCCTGACCTCACATACACTCCTGCACTCAGATATGCACACACACACACACACACACACACACACACACACACACGTCCCCTGACCTCCACACACACTCCTGCACTCAGATATGCACACACACACATAGTCATAGACACACACATATCCCCTGACATCCGCACACACTCCTGCACTCAGATACATACATACATACACACACACACACACACACACACACACACATGTCCCCTGACCTCCACATACACTCCTGCACTCAGATACACACACACACACACACACACACACACACACACACACACACACCTCATAGAGAATGTCAGTCGAATCTCAGGGCTTCAGAAAAAGATCCTACAAATATCTGTTATTCCCTTTAACTGTTAACTCAGTTCTGCCTCATCATCCCTGCCAATTGAGAGACCACGTGCAGCTCCTCTTTTTGACATGATTTTGAGCCCCATCTTCAGGAAGAACAATTCTTGCTATTGGAGCTATTGGTTTGAATTCAGATAGGTGACTCTGGTTTTTGTGCTGCCCCCCTCTCCCCAGAGGTGAGAAGATGTCAGATTCCATAAGCAGAGTTCTGGGTTGCTGAAGAAGTGAGCTGCTTTTCAGTGACCTTAGATCAGAAATCAGAAAAAAAAAAGTCACATGAAGTGAGAGAAATTAAAGAAATTAAGAGCATGTATTTGTATTTACACTGATTGTTTGTATCTATAGTAGAAACCATCATAAGCTGTTCTATTATCCTTAGACAAAAGGGAAAAGATTATGCTAAATTTATAATAGAAATATTAGAAACGATAGAAAAATACTTTCCCTGGAGTCTCACTGACCCCAAAGAGAAAGCAACATTGTGACTTATGGACCACTCCCGTGAAACCTTCAGGACCTCCTTCAGAAATACAGGAAGACTTGGGGATTCAAAAAGTTGTCTTATCTCAAAGACAATTATAAATAACAATGGTTATCATTTATAAAGCACTTATTGAGTGCCTGGCACTGTACTAGGTTCTTCATAAAAAAAGTATTTATTGAATACCTACTGTGTGCTAGACTTTGTTCTAAAGGTTCACAATGCAGTAGTTAAGCAAGACATGTAGACTCTATGCTTTCTGGAAGCATCCATTCTAGTAAGAGCAGATGATACTCAACTTAAAAAGTCTTACATTATTGTTTATGTGCGTGCGTGTGTGTGTGTGTGTGTGTGTGTGTGTGTGAGAGAGAGAGAGAGAGAGAGAGAGAGAGAGAGAGAGAGAGAGAGAGAGAGATGAGAGATGAGAGGTGGGGAGGTCAGAGGACTTGTGGGAATTGGTTCTCTCCTACCATAGGAGTCCTGAGGATCTAACCCAGGCAGTCAGCTTGGTGGCAGGTACCCACTGAGTCATCTCATAAGCCCATCCTTAAGTTTATAAATACACAAAAAGATAACAAGTTTGACACAGAGAATTAAAATTCCTAGCAGACAGTGAATGCATTAAGAAAGGCCTCTGAAGGGAATACAATTAATTTTACTTTTTTTTTTTTTTGAGACAAGGATTGCAATTTATCGAAGATGGGTCTTTAACTCACAACTCTCTTATCTTTGCCTACTGAGTTTTAGGATTATAGGTGTACAGCACTATACCTACCTAATCAAAATCTTAGCGAAAGGAGGAGCCGCCCTAATGAACTTTATCCATGAGAGAACCCAGTTCTGTTGCTGCTATGGGAAAATCAGGTTGAGGCCGGATAGTTTCTTAATGGTAGCAACATGGTTCCGGTTCTGTCCTTTGTCCACAGAATGTCACTCTGAAGAGCAACAAGGTCTGGTCCATTTATCACCAAGAGGGAACAATGGCTGTGGGTGGTACTAAGTAGGTGGGAAAGATGGAAGGCGGGTGGCTTGGAAAATGTAAGCTCAGAGTTTATTGTTGCAGGTGTGACCGGCCCAAGCAAAACGGAACTTCAATGGAAAAGTGAGCTGTGTCGCCATGAGCTTCAAGGATCTGGGCCAGGTGGAGAAGAGAGAATGTCCAGAGATCTCACAGACAGGGGCCAGGTTGTTTGTGGTGGGCTTGACACCTTCCTTGTCTGTCTCCATAGTCAGGACCTTGGACTTCTGAGTGAAAGATAGCCAATGAATCTTAAAGAGAAACACTGGGTCAGCTCTCTCACTCTGACAAACACCTGAGAAAGTTCACTTAGAAGACAAGAGATTTATTCCGGCTCAGTTCTGGGGGTTTCTATCCAATACCAGGCAGAGCTACTGTTGGAAATGTGAACATGTGGTGCTTAGAGCAAGTACTTCTGTCCACTTGAGTGTGCCCTTGAAGGAGAAGCCTTGAGGTTTGCCCTGCCAGACACACCCATAATGAGGTGACCTTCCAGTCCCCATAGAGGCATAACAACAATGGGTCTGACCAGAATTGCTCCCTGGGACTTGTGCTTTGAGACCTGTTCCGAAGAGCAAACTAGGAAAAGAAACTCCTATGAGGGTAGAAGTCTCATAGCCTGGCTGGCTAACTCAGCCTTCTTTGGGGATGCCTTTCTATTTTCTAGATGCTTATTACCAGGGTTTGGGAAAAATTCACAATTTCTTTAGAGTTAGGAAGTTTAAAGTTGTTAGTTTTGTTAGCTCTCCATTTTGAACAGAATTGGGAGTGGAATGGTTTGTCCCTGAATGCAGAAATATGGGCAAAAATAATCTAGCATGAGTGGGCAGTGTGCATCATTCAATTCCAGACACATCTGTACCCTTCACATGTGGGTCACAATGTCCAAGGTGATGCGGGAGGTCCTGATGATGCTGGCTGCTTTCCACCAAGGCACAAGGACAGTTTCTCTCCATGTTTCTTAGGAACAGATGCGTAAACAGGGGGACTGTTTTTGTTAAAGCACACCTACACAGTCTCACTTCTCCTTGATCTGCGGAATCATTTCTGAGGGTCTGAGACCCTCCATGGTTTTAGGGGTGTATTTGTGTGAGTGCATGCATGCGTGTGTGTGTGTGTGTGTGTGTATCTGTGCGTGTTTATGAGTTTGTTAAAAATGAAGACACAGGGCCGAGGAGATAACTGAGTCAGTAAAGTGCAAGCATGGGTGCCTAAGCTTGATCCTCAGAAACCATGTTTTTTTAAAAAAAAGCCAGGCGCGATGACTGATGCCTGCAATCCCAGTGCTGGGGAGGCAAAGCTAAGAGGATTCAGGGATTGCTCCCTGGACAGCCTACCCTACTTAGAGAGCTTTGGACAGTGAAACAACTTATATCAAAAAAACAAGATGGATTATGCCTGGGGAATGGTAGCAGAAGTTGTCCTTTGGCTTCTATAACCACCCATATAATCCTGGACATGCATGCCTTTATATACACTAATGAAGACATGTGGATCCCATCTGTGTTGCTTAGCGTCTGTGCATACGTGGGGGGGGGTTCAAGAACATACATGTTAATAAGTACTGCAAGTAGTACACCCCAGCTTCAGTATCTAGTCCAGGTTAGTGGCTCTCGTCTAGGAAAGAGATTTACCCTTTGAGATTACGTAAAGATATTGATAGCTAGACCATATTTTGGACCATCAAGTCACACCCTCTAGGTAAAACTTAGCTGTCTCCAATTCTTAACTTTCTTAACTGGATCTTATGTGGTTTAAGGGAACTGTCTTTCCTGGTGTAAAGTGTCAAAGGAACAGAAGTCAGTATGGGGAGGAAACTCCACCCTGAATCAGATCTGTGGGGGCTTCCTTCACAGTGTTAGCCCCACTCCGTAACTTTACCCAACAGGCAAAACCCAGACACTTAGAGCTGTCTTAAGATCTTGGTGTTCACAGGAATTATTGGGAACCTTAGCCAAAGCCAGCGTCCTGGTCCAACCTCTGCCTGCTCCAGGAGGGCGAGGTGATGTGAGGGAACAGTATCCTGACATGCGCCTGGGTGACTCGGGTGCAATCTGTCCATGGTCCCTCTGAGAAACAACATCTAGACCAGCGCTCTGTCAGTTTGCTGTCTGTTGCTGTGATAAACACGGTGACTGAGAGCAACCTGGGGAGAAAAGGCTTTATTTGGCTTACACATCCTGAGTACAGTTCATCACTGAGGGAAGGAAGGGCATGGCCTCAAGGCAAGAGATGAAGCAGACACCGCAGAACACTGCTTCCTGGTTGCTCCCAATGGTTTACTCCTCAGCCAACTTTCTCACACAACTCAGGACCACCTGCCCAAGAGCGACATCACCCACAGTTGGCTGGGCCCTCCCATATTAATCATTAATCAAGAAAATGCCCTAAAGACCTGCCTACAGGCAATCTGATGGCACAGTTAAGTACTCTCTTCCTGGAGGGTTCTAATTTGTGTCAAGTTGATGCAAAACGAGCCAGAACAAGTGCCTCTCATTTTGGGGTGATGTTGTGAGGGGGGAATTTGACCTTGCTTAGAGATATTTTTGATGGTCATAATTGGTGTGTGTGTGTGTGTGTTCCTGCTCCTAGTAGAGTTCAAAGACAACATCTTAGAATAAAGAGAACATTACTGACCAGTAACTATTTACCTGGTTCCCAACATAGACCAATGCTGAGAAATGGTACTAAATCTTCATTTTCTGCTACCCTCCAAAAAAAAAAAAAAAAAAAAAGCGGGGTTGGGGATAAAAAGAAAAAAGTTAATAACCCCTTTCAGAACTTTGATAGCTAAGATGGGACTAGTTTAGGAACAGAGCATTTGCCTAATATATATAAAACCATACTATATACAAAACCCTGAGTTAACTCCCAGCTAATAACCAAACAAACTTCTTAAACTGAAAATTTAGCAGTAAGAAATATTTCATGTCAACAGCAAGCAAACCTTCTGTAGACCCGAATCCCTGAATGTTTGCTTCAGCTTCGGCTGGATTCCTCCTCCAGCGTACACTCCAGGACCTGACAAATGAGATACCATCTCAAGCGCACACTCTTTGGGACAGGTCATAAAGTAGATTTGTGTCTGGTCACCAAGCCTACTGTCTACAGGAAGAAAAAAAAACCCATGGGCCTAATTTTAGTTTGAAAGTTTAACACAAATTTGTTGGGGATTGAATGAAGGTTATGTAAGGATGTAATGAATTTGTGACATGAACATGGGACAACCAATGTTGATACTTCTCAAGAAGAGAACTTGGATGCCAAAAGTGAGAAGGAACACAGGACTGCCCGCGACATTCTTCAATTTCTTGAGACTAGTTAGGGTAGGTTCCACCCAGATGTTTTTCTCTGAAGACAAATAGCATTCTTAGGCTTTGTAGAACCTTGAACACGGCCCCTGTGCAGCAAGTCTCTCTGCTGACTTGTGAACTCATAACTCTGTTATCAGAAGAGCTGTAATAATAAAACTGAACACCAATGTACAAATTGTACACCAGTGTTCAGCTGCCTTGAGTCCCGGGATCTTGCCAGGGGAATCTATGGACACAGGAATCATGAGAACACAGGGACCACCCAACAGTCATCACATGGTTCGTGTATGCCACTGTGTCTGGCTACCAGCTGGCAACAGTAAGCCACTAACTTGGTCCCTAAGCCAACCCTGAATTCCAGGAAATTAAAGTTCAGTACGTAAGTCTGCCCAGATCTTGGAGAGAAATGTCAAGGAGACAGTATCCTGGATGGCTCTAAATATAGCCAGGTAATTATCGTTGAAGCTCTCTGGAGAAGACACACTCAGCTGCTCACGTGAAGCAGCGGAGCAGCGAAGGACTCCTTTGTTTGTTGACAGATGCTGTCTCTATGTTGTCAGCCATCTTTGGAGTGGGTGTTGGCAACCCAATCAATATTTGGGTACTGCGGAGTTACTATGCCACAGGGTTGGCCATAGTTAAAGACAAGAAACGGCCCATAGCGTGGCTTCCTAGGCCACACTGTTGACTAAACTGAGCGTGTCAGTTTTCCTCGCCTCGGTTTTCAGTTCACTAGTCACGCTTGGCCTGAATATTGCGTGAAGAGAGGTCACTGCTCTTTTCTGTGTGCCGGAGGAATCTGTCAAGACCATCAATTCTCCAAATGCTCTTTAAAGATTTCTCACCTTCTTCCAGCAAGATCGGAGACTCTAGACTTGAAATGCATCAAACAGATCAGGCCCGGTGTGCAGCAAGTTGCCGCCTGTGGTTTAGGGCCCACCGACAGCATTACTTTCTCTTCGTCGTGAATTAATTTTCCGTCTTGGCAAAAGATGCTGAGATGGCTTGCAGTTATGAAAAGTATGAAACTGTGTTTATCTCAAATAGTTTGTGCCGTTCCTCATCAGCCGGAGGCCCGCCACAGGTGTGAAGATTTGTTTATTATCCAAACATAGCAAAGTAAACAGGCACATTTTGCACACCCCTTTCCCCATACAATGCTTTGAATATTTTCTTTGTGATGGTCAGTGACTTTGTTTAACTTCAAAAACAGCCTGAATTGAAAGGAGGGGCCGGGAGACTCGAGACTGTTTGTACAAGGTCTGAAGTGAGTGATGGCTAGGCTAAGCTGGGCATAGAGTCCTGACATTTTGTCAGCTCCCCAAGGAGGCAGATGTAATGTCCACAACTCACCTGCCATGTGCTGATAGAAAAACAACCCCTGTTATGCATAGATTTTAAGGCTGCCCACGTGACCTTTAACCCCAGAGCCTTTCCAGAGTGTTCCATTGGGTATCAGAATTCTGGCCAGCTATTTCCAGCTGGGCATCTCCTTGAGCCTGACTTACAGCTAGGCAGTTTCACAGTGGTGGCTATTGTTGAAGGGCCGGTTCCCCTCCCCCACGGCAAGGACCATTTGGTGAAATCAGAGAGGGGGGTGGGCTGGTGCTGGGGTGGTAGGCAGGGGGGCAGGGGTTGGGAGGGTAAGAGGGGTGGGGATGATGACGTTGCTGGGATTGTTAAAGCTTACTAGCCTTTTGCTTTCCAGTTGAATCCTAGTGTCCTGAAAGAGAAATATTTTTGTGGCCACTCGAATTCCTGTCCTCCTGTCAGGTTTCTGAAGACCTTGAAGGATCCTGTGAGACAAACAATTTTATCCATGCTGTGAAGTTCAGTGTCTTGACAACAGAGGGGAAACTCAGACAGACACTCAGACTCTAAGAACCAGTGCTTAAACACACACACACACACACACACACACACACACACACACACAAATCTAGTGGCTGAATTTCAGGGCAAAGTACAAATCTTTTGATTAGTATTTTCTGCTAACCTGATTAAAACCATCAAAGATTATTTATTAGAAGAGGAATTGGGAGGGGGGCATACTTAATAGATAACAACATGGGACATATCCAGGAGAAAAGAATTCTGACCTAAAACAATATATTTCCCCTAAATTAAAAGGGTTCACAGAACAAACATATCTGTTGAGTTCATCAGAGGACCAACTGGAGAACTGGAGTGAAAGAAAAATCACCTACACTTGTCCGTGATGCTCCAACAGGGTCTGGGAGTCCCTGGCTTGGTGACGCTGTCTTTTGAGATACATCAGAGCTGCCATGGACTATGTAACAAGGCAACAGCTCTCTAGAACTTGCAGTGAGGCTGAATATTTCCACCGTTCCTTCCAAGGATGGTTCATTTATTTTTCTGACTTCTCGGATTGTCAGTCCAAAGGACCCCAACATTTGCTGTGCACATGGATGCTTATAGCGCCTTCATAGAAATTTCCACTGAAGTGAGCTAAAAATAGCCGAACGAAAGGAAAGTGGGCTCTGTTTTTGGAACTATTAACATCATCATTTCCTTCACTTAACGGACAACGAAACTGAGCTACAGAGAGCTGAGTGGTCACAGAGTTCATAAATGATAAACCTGTCATTTCTTTAATGCCCCGGGACAAAATTCGGTGCCAATCTATAATGTCTAGCTCACTCTAGACACTGTTATGTCTGGAGATTCAATACGCTAAGATTCAAAACCTGCGATAGTCTAGAAATGAAGTAGGCTCATCAATTGCTCTGAAATGCACCTCCCACATACACATACACGAGTTGTCCCTCAGTATCGCAGGGGTTAGTTTTAGCACCTCTGCAGATGGCAATCCATCTTTCTCAAAGCATCAGTGTTTGTAATAACCTATATACAGCCTTCTACCATCTTTAAATCATCTTCAGATAATCTATAATACTGAAAGTCATGTAAGTATCCATTAAATTTCATTTTTAGAGAATAATAATGAGTAAAAAAAAAATCTGCACACATTAAGTACAGCCACAGTTGTATCTGTGTGTGTGTGTGTGTGTGTGTGTGTGTGTTGGAGTGTGTGGTTAAATGCACATGTACAAAGGTCAACTTTGGGTAGTCCATCCATCTACCTTTAACTCACCAGCCCAGAGTTTGCCAAGAAGGCCCGGTCAGCTAGCCAGGGAACCTCAGAGACTCATTTCCCTGACTCCCTGTTACTGGGATTGTAAGTGTGTGCCCACAGCTTGACTTCTTTTCTAGGAGAGTTCTGGGGATCAAACTCATGTCTTCGTGCTGTAAGACAAACACTACTGGAAGGGTCATGACCCCTGCCGCAGACATAATTTTTCCAAATATTTTTTCTGTTCTTTTAAAAAATTCTTTTAATTGATCTTATTTTCCCTCCTTCTGCTCCTCCTTGGGACATTGGGAGCTCAGTCTGGTGCTCCAGTGTGGGTCTCTGTCTCTATCTCCATCCATCTCCAGATGAAGGTTCTATGGTGATATGCAAGATATTCATCAGTATGGCTATAGGATAGGGTCAGTTCAGGTTCTCTGTCCTCAGCTGCCCCAGGAACTAACTGGGGACATCGCCCTGGGCACCTGGGAGCACCAAATCTCTTGCCAACCCTAAGATGGCTCCCTTAATTAAGATGTGTGCTTCCCTGCTCCCCTGTCCAACCTTCCTTTATCCCAAACATCCCGTTTCCCAAGTTCCCCCCAACCTCCCCTTCTCACTTTTCTCTCCCCATCTCATCATTTCCCCCTCCCCTTCCAGGTGCCTTCCCTAGAACCCCTTTTATGAACCCCCTTTTTCTCAAGTTGATCTTCTATCTGTGGTTGATTCAAATCCCAAATGTAGGCCAAGCAAGGTATCTATCAAAAGAAAATGGATTTCAAAAAGCCAGTACAAGCAGCAAGGACAAATCCTGGTGCCACTGCCAGTGGCCCCACAGTCTGCCCCAGTCATGCAACTATCACCCACATTCAGAGGGTCTAGCTTGGTCCTATTCTGGTTCCTTCCCTGTCCAACCAGAGTTGGTGAGCTCCCATTAGCTCAGGTAAACTGTTTCAGTGTGTTTCCCAATCATGACCCCTGACACAGACATAATTTTTCCAAATATTTTTTCTGTTCTTTAAAAAATTTTTTTGAATTGAAATAAAATAACATCACTTTCCCTTCACTCTCCAGGTACCTTCCTGAAACTCCATCATTGTCTTGGTCCCTCCTCACAGCAATGTACCTTGCCCTTTCTGAGGAATGGATGAGGGGTGGGGTGGGGGGAGGTAGAGGGGAGTGAGTGAGAACTGGGATTGGCATGTAAAATGAAAAAAGATAGTTTGTTTTATTTTTTTAAAAAAAGAGAAAAGAAAAAATTAAAAAAAAACATAAAACGTTAAAGAAAAAGAAATCCTAGATGCAGAACTCATAGGTATGAGTGTCAAGAGTAAATGTAAATCCCACTAAAATGTAAAATAATGATTAATTAGAATAGTAATCATGGTCATATATATTAATACACAGTAGTAATGATAAATATTATGACATAGTGGAAACAGACTTGGAGAGAACATAAATGCTTATGGCTTCTTGGAAGCAAGACTTGACAGCATCGAGCCATGTAAGGAGGCCTGTGTGGTGTGACCCGAGGGTCTCAGTGGTAGGATAGTCCAGAGCCACTCTTCCTTAGGTGCAAGAATGCTCAGTGAAGCAATGCTTGGAATTCAGAGAAATCAGAAATGACTAAATGTTCTTCAAAAAGCAAAATGATAAAATGTATATTTGTATATTGAAAAACTATGTGGCAACATTATGCCAACACTACATGCATGCAAGCATATGCAACTCTCTCTCTCTCTCTCACACACATATGCATTACTAATATATGTGCACCCAGAGGTACACTCAGGCACACACATGCACTAACATTCAAACACACACAAACTCATGAAAGTACGCAAACATATATATGCTCAGACACATGAAAGTATATACACAAACACACACAGGAACATATGAACACCCTACACACATGTATAGACAAGTATGCACACGCAGACACACACATATGCATGCATGCTTCTTGACTCACAATACAATTATGCCCCAGTGAACTCATTTTAAGTTCAAAAATTCTAAGTTAAGATATACTCAAACTGCCATATATTGTAGCTTATCTTAGCCTATCATAAAATAGGCTCAAAACACATATGTTGGCCTATAACTCTGCAAACTCACCTAGCTTCAAGCCCATTTAACAATCAAGTTCAACAATAAAAGCATATTGTAAAATAAATAGTGTTCCGTGTACATCACATTTAGAAACATGACAAGCAACATTTAAGCATTCAAGTACAAGAAGTAAAAACAGAATTATGCCTAGCAGTGACAAGCTTAGAAGGGACAGCAGTGCAGGAAGGGACAGGAAGGGAATGGGCTATGCAAATTTGTAAAGAGAGCAGCGATACTGCAGGCAGGGAACTTAAGCTCACTGGTAAAAGGCACTGCTATGCTTTCTTTGTATTCATTTAGGTGTGCCAAATCCTGACCAAATTAAAGGAAAGGAGTTTTCCCTAAAAGACAACTTGGCTCCGTCCTAGCTCCCTCTTCCTAATGTGCTGCCACCATCAAATAGAGATGAACTCTCTCATCCACGGTCTGTACTTCCCAGCCCATCCTGCACAGTCCCCTGCATGACTTCCCACAGTTCCCAGCATTACTTTCCACTGGCCTCTGTACAACTTCCCACAAGCCCCTGTATGACTTCCCACAGCCCCCTGCACGACTTCCCACAGCCCCCTGCACGACTTCCCACAGGCCCCTGCATGACGTTAGCAGTTCTGTTCCTAAGCTTCTGGGTCCTTGTTTCAACCTTGAGCTTCGCTAGCACCGCTAACTCTAACTCACAGGCTGCACCCTGGATCTTGTTATCCAGAATGATTGTTTCCCAGAAACTCTCTTCTTTGTGTCCTTGTGGACCTCATCTTTCCTTTGACCTCCCATGGCCCAACCTGAGTTATTTTCTTCTTTCCTGACTAATCTGTATCCATAATTCATATCTTGGAGCCTTGGTGGCGTCTGTCTTGTCTAACCCTATACATCGTCTCCTCTCATCCAACCTGAATGACGCTACTAGAAAACTGTGGTGCAGTCCTTGGCCCAGCATTTCAAATCCATAACTTCCATAGCAACCGGGCTCTGGGTCCTGATGTTTATCCAGACCCAAGAGAACTAATGCACACTATGAGACTGGTGTTCACTTAAGAGTGCTGCCCCATGACCCAAATAGCTCCCCTAAAGACTCCCTCACCTTAGCGCCGTTATAATAGAGAATTAAGCCTCCTCATGAGTTGTGGTGGGAACAGACCTCATGTAAGGCATGACAGAGTATGGGTGGGAGTCCCACTCTTCAAGACCCTTACCATGGGGCTTGTGGGACAAGCCCTGCTTTCTTCCTGCGCTACCCACTTGGGTTCCCACATTGGCTCCCCCATTGAATTTCTGCACCCACCTCCAGGCCCCCCCCCCACTGAGCTGCCTTAGCACCTTCCTGCTCCTTTGTATATTGCATGCTTGCCTGCTTATTTTCAGATATCTTCTTGCCAGCCAGCCTGGTTCTCAGCAACAACTCTCTGCCATCTTGATAAAAATCATTATGTCCTGACTTAGAAGCCATTTCTACCACCAGTGGACTGGGGCCACCCTGAAAGAAGACATCATGCTTATTCTGTTTAACACAGAGTAGCAGGCCTGAGCCATGCTCTTAACCCCTGTTGCTTTCCCAGAGAAGGGAGGGCCTTCACCCCAATAGCACCCAGTGCTGAAGTCACAGAAGGAGAAACAGCACTCTTGTTGGGGATCTGGGGTCTCGATGAAGGGCCACCCTTAGAACCAGGCACTGTCCTGGGCTTTGCCTCATAGAAATTGCCTCGTAGACAATCTCACGCTGCCCCGGGGTCAACGTCCATTTGGTGTATTTGCTCCATATACACAGAAAGCGATTGGGAAATTTAGTTGAAAGACCCACCAAGTCTTTGCGAACTTGAAAAGTATAACCCTAGGAAATAAAGTTCACAGTGCCTAAGTCAGCATGAAGAGGAAGGCTGGGGAGGATGGCTCAGTAAGGAAGGCACACGCATGGAGATCTGAGTTCGATCCCCAGCATCCACATAAAAAGCTAGTGTGGCGATGTGTTCCTGTAATTATTGAAGGGACTCTAGTCAGCCTGAGCATGGCAAACATGGCTCCAGCAGGCTTTGCCCTGCTATCCCTTTCTCTCTGCCTTGCTAAAAACCATTAGATTATATCCCTAAAGCTAAACACCAAGGCTTCTTCTTTTAGTTGGCCACTTCCTCCTCCTGAGGCTGACTACCAAAATATCAAAATATTGAAGCCAAGCAACCAAAAGCCCCCTTTTGGCTGCCACAACTAACATGGCCAATCAAAATGAAAAACCTCATCTTAACACAGGGTTTCCCCAGTTGCCTTTATGAACTACGTGTGAGCCATGCCTGTTTCCTCTCTATCCAGAGGCATCCTTTTTCTCCAGGGACAAATATTCCTCCCTCTTCCCCCTTGTTTCTTCTCCCTTTTCCCTCATCCTCTGTCTCCTTTTGTCTCTTATTCCATGCCCTTTGCTCCTCTAGGGCAAATAAATGTCTTTTGTGCTGAGAACTTGGTCTTGGGTCTCTTGTGCCAAATACCAGTCCCTTCGATGACAGTGCTGGAGAGGCACAGACGAATGACCCACTGACTAGTTCCAGAGAGGCAAAGTGGACGGTGCCAACACTCTAGGTTGGCTCCTGCCTTCCACATACACCACCACAAACATATATNATATATATATATATATATATATATATATATATATATACATATATATATATATATATATATATGAAGAAGCTTAGTGATTTTCTCTTTCCTCAAGGTTTGCCCCTACACAGCAAGCAATGCTTCATCTTCAACAGAATGCTGCATGCAACCTCATATTCAGAGTAGAGACTTTGCCTGGGGACAGTGGTTGTGGAAATAAAACTCTAGAACAAGGGTAAATTACCTAAGATTTTCAATCCAGGAGTCCTCCACCCGTTGTAGGCTAGCTAACAAGATTTGCAGAAGGCAGGAAAGCCTTTAATTGTGACAGTCTGACACCGGGCTGCAGGACACAGAACAGAAGTCATTTCAACTCCATGAGGTAAATTAGATCTAATCTACAGTTAAGGAAGCCAAGCCCTGAAGAGAAGAGTCTCAATCCTGCTTGTGTGCGTGAGTCATCTGCCTGTGTTTCCCTTGGCGAGTGTACGCTGTCCTTTTTCTCCCGGCCGTCTTTGTCTTCCAGGCTCAAAACGAAACATGAGGAGCGAGCAAACGAGTGGTGTGGCTGTTTCTGCTGCTCTGGATCAACAAGACTGAGTGATTTAGAGGAGATACAGAAGCAGGGGCTGACTTGGAGCCCCGGGCTGGGGTCAGGTCCCTGGAGAAGCGATGGTGGTGTGTGGAGATGTGAGCGGTGCATTGGGTCATCCAGGCATGGCCTGGGTGTGAAATTCTGGGCTTTTTCTTATACTTGTTTATACCATCCTTCAGAAATACTCCGAGATAGAGTCTTTTGTTATCTGCATCCTACATGTGAAGACATCGACCTCCCAGAGAAATTAAATGATACACCTAAAATTACAGTTAGGATTTTAATGTATATATGTTTGTTTGAGACAGGGTCTTGTTGTGTGGCCCTGGTTGTCCTGGGACTTGCAATGTGGCCCAGGCAGGCCTTGCACTCAATGCCAACATTACAAGGGTACGTCTGGCTCACAGTTTGGATTGCAGTCGAGTGCTTCACACTTGAAAACTTTGTGTTCATAACCAATGTTATGCCCTCCCCAGCTTTTAGGTGGCATGGCAGAGAGAAAGGGTGGGTCTGGAGCTATGCTTATGGTGGGGAGTCTTCATTTTGTTAACTTTTGAGACAGGGTCTAAGGTAGCCTAAGCTGGCCTCAGACTTACAGCGTGAATGAGGATGAGCGCAAACCGTGGATCCTTCTGCCTTCACCTCCTGAATGCCCAGGACTACAAGTATACCCTATCATGTTGGGTTTTGAGGGTGTTGGTGGGACTTCGTGTATGCCAAGCAAACACTGTGTCAACTGAGCTCTGTCCCCAGCACCTGCAGGGACACTTTCTTCTAGGTTGACAATACAACAGTGAGATGGCCCATCTCTGACAGTCCCAAAGTGTATAATAAAGGAACAGTGAGACAGCCCCTCTCGAAAGCTGCTCCAAGGTGTACAGTAAAGAAGAACTCTCAGTGCTCCAGAGAAAATATGTTCTTTTGCTTTTTAATCTGAGCAAACAATAAAAACCATGGGCTTGTGGCAAAGATGCCGGGAAGGAAAGGAAAGAGCCAGGAAAAAACAGTCAAAAAATGGTAACCACTAAACTGTCCTAATGAGTTTACGGAATGCTTCGAATAGTTGATGGTTGGTTCTGGCTGTAGAGGCTTTGACACAAGCTGGGCCAGGTTGGGTTCCTTAACAATGGGTAATTATTTTCCTGAGCTGGAGTGGCTTTCCATGAAAGAAAACCCATAAAGAGAACTCAGATGGCAACCTAAGAGCTCCCAATACACAGAGCAGGGCTGCTGCCTTTGACACCTGCAGGGCTTTGTTGCCGAAAGCGAGGCCCCCTCCACTGCCCATGCTTGCTCAAGTGGAGCAAGAACCTGGGCTTTAAACAGGAACTCTGGGTGAGTTTTATGCGCATTAAAGCCCGAGGAACACTATCCTTGAGTATCCTGTGCCATCTTGGCAACTTGGTGAAACCTATTCATCCGTCAGAACCTGGTTTAGCCGCCACTCCTAGCAATGCCCAGAGACTTACTCACGCACTCCTCTCTTCTGTTTCTCTGGAACTCTAACGGTGCTGGCAGTCTGTCACTAAACAGAACATCTCTTTCACTTCATGTCAGTCAGTAGTATCACTCAACAAGAGGTTCTAGAAAGCCCCGAGTGACTCAGTTTAGTAATAATTACTCAGAGGAAGTCTTTCTTGGCCAACGATCTTGAAATATTCCTTTGTACAGTGAGCTTGTTAAACCAGAAGTCTGTGGGCTGTCTGAGGTTCTGATGCCATATTTAGTTGGGTCCAATTTGCAATTTTGACAAGGAACACTAAGAAAATTCTAATAGAACATTCTGGCTCCTGCGGTGGGGGAGAAAGCAGGACTGGAGTGGAGGAACAGGAGAGTTGGGCGGTGGGGGGGGGGGAGAATCAACAAAATGGACGAAATATCATAATGAAACCCTTTACTTTGTATGTTACTTAGAAAACCAACCTTAAAAATGGAAGAGGAAGACTCTGGTCTAGAAACATTTTGTGGTACCCAGAATGCTGAGCTTCTCATCTACCGGGTGCTACAAGGGTCCAGCTTACTGTTCTGGTCTCTATCCACCAGGTTCCATGGATGTCTCAATCTGTCAGGAAGGAGTACCAGATGTGCCTGGACCATATGTCACTACAGATGACAGACAAGGTGGTCTTCCTTTCCAGTGATGGCAGTGAGGTGTCCAGCATTGATGGACACCTCTACCAGCAAACCTGTCCTGAGACCCCTCTAATATTCTGGAAATCCAAGAACAGACGTCATGTACACAGGTCCGTATGAGTCCTGTAATGATATGGTTATATGTTTGTGATCTCAAGTCATACAGCAGACTTGAGGGCTGGGGGTGAGGAATATCTTTAATGACAGGAATTAGAGCCGGGGACCTTTTATAAATCACTAGGGTCATATAGTTGAGGAGGATTTGAGTGAGGGATTGAGAACCAGTTAAAACCGGCCGACCAGGGAGCTATTTTCTGCTTACTATCTGCTAGGTGGTATTATCTTTCTCAGCTGCTCCATTTCCTCATTTTCCTCTCAAAATTGCCCAGGGATGAAGAGGCATGAGCTTACTTCGTGTCAACCTGCTGGTTTTCATTTGACAGTCTGCCATGTTAGCAGCACGGGACATACACAGGTATTTTAATTAAAATTATACCAAGTAAAAAAATTCAATTTCTCAGCCCTACTACTAGCCTCATCTCAAGTGCTTAACAGCTTCCTGTGGCTAGTGGCTCCTGAACTGGACTCCATGACTAGCCACCATCATGGAACGTTCTAGTAGGTAATAGTGTCCTATAGCTTGCCTCCTGACTTGTCAAGAAAGAATAAATTCGCACATGTTAAAGACTTTGCCGCTTATAGCTGAATCAAACACATGCCATAAAATTCTTTTAAAGTGAACATATATCAATTTTACAATATAAAACTAACAGTTTTATACACACACAATTGGACATCAAACATGGATTAAAACAGACAAAAGAACACACTATAAATAATCTAGCTTGGTTACTTTTTAAAAGAGAGAGAAATATTGCATCAAAAATAGATTTTTTAAAAATCCCAAAGTATATAACAGATCGGGAAAATTATAAACATTTAGATTTATTTCCTCGCTCAAAAGCAGAAGACTAGGTACTGAAAGTTTATGTAACCCTCACATTGACTTGGCACAGACCGCACACCAGGTAGGCCCACACATTTCTGTGGCCTTGTTGTCTCGGGAGTCTGCTATCGGGAGTACTGAGAGATGTGGCTGACCTCCACAGGAGACACTTTTATAAGGATAAGATATGGTCTAGTGCTCCTTAGTTATTCCTCAAACTCTGCTGTTTGCATTTGGGAAATATACAATAGCGCTGCATTTTAAATACACCAACTTCAACTGTACTGTCTTTGAACCTGCAGCTAACTTATGAAACCATTGTGTATTTTTAAAGATTAAATATTTCTCATGGTCTTGCGCTACGGCAAGCAAACCAAAGGCTTTTATTGTTGCGAGTCACGTGCTCCGCCAGTTTCAACAGGGGCTGTTTATTCTTCGTCAACGTGTGTGGGATTCAAGCGAATCATTTCCTTTCTTCTATGAAGGGGACACCTAGGTAAATTTTGGCAAATGGGTGTCAACCACCCTGCTCATCTGTCTGAAAAATTCCTTTCATAAAACCCCCTCGACAGGTTGAGGGAACGCGGGGCAAGGAAACCAGAGCTCCACCGTGAATGTTTCCAGCAAAGAGACGCCCTTACACTTTCTTTCAGTCAGGCATGAGAGGTAGTCAGCCCTTATGCAGCCAGCACAGATAGCAGACCTACATGGTCTTTCTCCTCCTCCTGTGTGTGTATGCATCTGTGGATGTGTCTCCATAAGTATACCGGTGCACATGTAAACGGATGTGCTTAGTTGTCGGAGTCATGAAGAGCTGACACACATGCAGTTTTTGTTCATTTCTAGGTTTTAGTTCTATTGCAAGGCAGAGAGGAACCTTGAGGTGAGAGACAAAATCCAGCAAGTCTGTTCTTGGTGGGGGGCGGGAGCTGTTGTGGAACCCTTCTGTCAGACTGCTAAGCGGGAGTAGTGTCTGGAGTGGGGTGCACAGGGTCACCCCTTAATTTCCTCTTTGCTTGAGACACCGAGGGAAGACAACAAGGAGGGAAACAGCCTGAGAGGCCAGTGTGGAGAGAAGGCTTCACCCAGGCTCTGTCCCTATCTCTGACTCAGCATTTCAGAGTGGCCTGCATCTCTGTGTCCACCAGCAGTGGTGTATAAACTTGGGCCACTGTCCCAGTCAGCGCAATGCCCAATTTGACATGCAGGAAATCCCAAAGAGCAATTCCCATTTTGCTGGAAGCCTCGATTCTGCTCAAAGGGGGTGACGACTGTAACCCACAGCAACCTTAAGAGGCCTTCTTGTCTGGATGGGCCCCTGCCTTACAACCTTATCCAGGTGCTTCTCTGAGATCAGTACTTCTAGCAAACTCCATCAGGCATGGCTCCTTCCTGACTGGTACCATTCTAGATCCTCTGTGCTTCCCCTTGAAGGTCTTAGTCTTTTCTGATACAGAGACTTAGATTCTTCATTCTGTCTTTCAGGGCTCCTATCCCCACTCTTGTGAGTATTAACACAATTGAGGGCCCTGGATGGTGAGAAAGTTCTGACTCACTACCCCCCCCCACCCAAGAGACAGATGATAGGGTGGGGGAAAACCTGAGAGTCTAGCAGGTTGGTTCTCCCCAAAGCTCATCTGAGTCCCACGACTTCTTCCCCAAAGCTTCTGCCTTGTGACCTTGGCCCCTCTTCAGAAAGCCTTAAGTGCCTTTCACAGATGAGGCATCTGTTCTGGAAGGTTCCTCCAGAGGCCCTCCTTTCCTGAAGTTTTCCTTACAGAAAAAGTATTCCTTCTGTGTATGTACATGTTCATGTGCATGCATGCACACAAGAGGGGGAGCATGCAATGTGTACCTGCAAAGTCCAGAGGTCAACACTGCATGCCTCCCTTCATCGTCCACACTTGGTTTTTCTGAGACAGGGTCTCACAGTAAACCTGGAGCTGGCTGATTCAATTTGACTGACAAGCGAACCTCAGGGATCCCCTCCTGTCTTTGCTCTCCCAGTGTCAGCATTACAGACACAGGCTGCTATGCCTGTGGACTCAAACTCATGTCCTCAAGCACGTACAGCAGGCACTACACTGAGCATGCTATGCCCCCAGCCCCATGCCCTGAAGCATTTCCTTCCCCAGCCCTAACCCAGTCCTTGTCTGTGTTGGAAGACATTAAAGAGACACACTCCCCGGAACAATTTTTCTGCACTTCCTTGGTGCTTGTTCTGTGGGTCTGCTGGCAGTATGCAAGTAGTTTTATGCACACAGATGTCTGCCTCGGGATTGTGTAATGGCTTTGAATTCTTTGAAAACTACAAACATCATTTCTGCACGTTTGCATTTTGCAACTCCACTCAGGTATCTGTGAGGCCTGCCCAGACAAGACGGGCGAGTGTGTTCCTCAGCGGCAGCTAGCACTGCTGTGCAAATCAACATACAGAGTCGCATTATTCTTCCTGTCCTGCACTGTGTTTCTCTGACAGCCTTGGTGACTAGAGACCTTAGATATCGCCCTTTGACGGCTGTGTAGCATCTCTGAACTAGCAATGGTGAGAACAGTCACAAGGTACAGGCTGCTGCTTGCCAATTCTTATTTAATCTTCATGTGACTCCAAGAAACAAGCAGTCAGTATTGGTCCCATTTTACTAAAGAGAAGTCACAGAGCTAATACAAATTCCAATGTCTTATTTTTCCCTGTTGCCTGGCAGTAGGATTGTTTCCAGTCACTTGCTATGACAAAGATGCAACTGAATCTCTTGCCCTTGGTGCAGGTGGGGTGGGGAGAGATGGATACAGCTGTGGCATAGGGTGTGTACCCTCCCACACTTTCATCTGACCAACAGACACTGTGACAAAGAAGACATTATGTCGTGCAATTAATAGATGCTAATAAAGTGACTGGGGAAGAGCCATTAAGATGGTTCAGCTGGTAAAAGGTCTTGCTGCTTAATTCTGACAACTTGAGTTTGCTCCCTGTGGTCTGTATAAAGATGGGAAGTGAGACCTGACTCACAGAGTTGTTCTCTGACCCTCACATGTACGTTATAGCATACCTATGCCCCCTCCCACATAGCTGCGCACATACCTACGCCACACACATATACACGCAAAACTAATAAAATCTAAAATAAGAGTGGATGGGTAAAAGGAGATACCGTGAGCCCTGAGAAGGATGGAGAGGGAGGTGGGGTGGCAGGGATTGGCAGAGGGGGAATGGGTGGAGGCATCTTTCCAAATCGTAGACTATCCGCTTCTCACTTATGCATAAAGATAATCGCAGAGTAAGGACATGCAAAGGCTGTCTCCCACTCTCCATGACACGCCTCCAGGGCATCTTCTGGCTTTCGCCCTTCTCTTCAGCCCCTAGGACATTCCTCCACCCCAGACCATCTGGGCTCCAGCTGCACCAGCTTTGTGAGGCTTAGGCAAGACATCATGCCTCGCAGTATTTACTTTATCCCGAGTACATTAAGGAAGGCAGACAGGCCCCGGTACGCGGGCACCATTTACACAGACATCAGGCATGGACGTGGGCTCATTTTTCATGCTTTAATCTGCAGGTATGAATTAAACCATAACCTGCCTCTCGGACAAGGCGGCATCAGTATTTTCTCAGACTGGAACGTGGTCTCTCTGTTTTTATCCTTCATTTAAATGTAAGCCCAACAACACATGGCATTTGTCTTATGTCAAAGGAATGCAATGTGTTTTTCTTAACACATGACTCAATTCAAACACGGAGTAAGGCTTTAATATTCCAGAGGTGTTTGCAACAGCAGGGAACATGCTTGTTACCTTCCTCATGGAGCATGCTGAGACAAATTTCTGGAATCTGAAATGTTCCGAGTTTCCTAGATCAGTAAGATCCTCAAGTCCAAATGTGTGTCATATAGTTAGGGTAATCCTGGAGTCTCAGTGAGACGTCTTAAAATATATTCAAACTAGTAAGTAGACTTCATACAAGTCAGAACACTCATAGCTGTGGGTAATACACCACTGAGGACTTGGATTCGAATTCCCAGTACCCACATAAAACACTGAATGTGTCAGTGAATGTTTTTAATCTAAACACCACGGAGGTCTAGTCAGGTGGATCCCTCAGGCTTGCTGCTCAACCTGCCCGTTCGAATCAGTGAGATCCAGGTTTAGCATGACCCTGTATCCAAATAATAAAGAGGAGTGTGATCGAGAAAAATATTGACATCCAACTTCTGACCTGGACACACATGCCACACACACATGTGCACACAACTATACACACACCTGCACACACAAACACGCACACACATGAACATCTATACAAACAGGCATGTGGTAGGCAAAGAACAACCCTGGTGCCATCCACCTGTCATTTTTGAGTCAGGGTTTCTCACCTGCAGGATCTTAGTAGCTGGCAGGCAGGACAGAGAATTCCAGAGATCTGTCTGCCTCTGCTTTCTCACAGCTGGGACTATAAGCATATACTGCCTTGACTGACTCTTTAAAATGCAGCTTCTGGAAGTCAAACTCAGGCTCCATGCTTGTCCGGGTAGGCACACTATGAACCGAGCCATCTCTCAGTCTTGTTTCTGCTTTCCTCAGCTCTGTATACTTGGGCAATCCACTCATCCTTTTGTTTCATCCTTCTCTTTGCCTTTCTTTCTTAGCGCCACAGTTTGGATCTTCACTGTTTTTTATACCCATGGATTAAAGGCTTGGTCCCAGCCTGGTACCCCTGAGGTGGCCTAGTAAGAACCCAAGGTCATTTCAGTTGTGCCCTTGAGGGAATTAGTGTCCCAGGCCCTTCCCTTCTCTTTTCTTTTCCCTCAGCCATGGGAACTTTGCCATGTGCTTGGGTGTGGACGTGTTATGAGCACAGACCCAAAGCAATGGGGTCCACAGCCATGAACAAAAACCTTGATGTCCATAAGCCAAAAGCAACCTTCTATCTTTAGGATAGGATCATTTTAGGACTTTGGTACAGCGACAGACACTAACACACCCAATGTGTGTCAAGTTAGCAGTGGTATAGGCCTGACACACAGGGTTCAAAGCACAACACTATCAACCTCACGGGAACAAGCGGCCAGCCACCGACAGAACTGGTGTGTCAGTGAGCCTTCGTCATTTCTGCTGTGCTGGTCACATGGGGAGCAGGGACTGAAGGAGAGAAGATTTTTGTAGGCTGCAAGGAGGAGGAGGTGTTCTCAAAGCAAGAAGGCTTCCTACCAAAAACTGAAGGTCAAAACCTACCCTATTGGGAGCGCTAGCAGCTTCAGCGTGTCTGCGAGGAGGACAATCTCCAGCAGAGCAAAGACGGGGTCAAAGACACCCTTCATCCTATCACAGTGCCACACATCCTGGGCTCGGGGACTTACAGGCCCAGGAGAAAATGCAGCTCCTGTGGCCTCCAGGTAAACTTCTGGGGGAAGGATGGCAATTTTACCTTGGACGCTTGAAGAATTCAAGTACTGACTATAGGCAAGAAAGGCACACCCAAGTCGCTGTGATTTCTCCTTTCTCCTGTTTATTGGTTTGACCATGTGGATGGCTTCCTGGTCCTACCTGGGAGCACTCATGCACCCCTTCCTCACCTGTATTCCTCCCTCTAGAAGGGCCTCTCTGCTCTCCCTTTAAAGAGTCCCCTGCTTCTAAGCTCCTTCTCCCACTGTTTATTTTATCGTTTCTTCTCCTTGGTCTAAGTGACATTTGGGACTATCTATGTCTTTGCTGTAAGGTGGTCCTATGGATCCCTGGCTTCCATCCACTAAATGTCAGCAACCCTGCCTCCCACTTGGGATAAGCAGAAATGTCTACAGATGTTGCCATATGTCCCCATAGACAGATCATTTCTAGACATGAGACTTTGTAAAAGATTTGTATTCACACCCATAACATAATAGCACTTTAAAATTACACTCTATTTGTGTGTGAGAGAGCACACATGTGTACTACAGTGCCCATGTGGAGGTTAAAAGACAATTTGTGGAACTGATTCTGTCCTTCTACCACGTTGGTCCCATGCATAGAGCAAGGATCGTCAGATTTGGTGGCGATCGCCTTCACTTGCTGAGCATCTTTCCAATTTGACACGTTGTTACTATTATAGCCACCTGGTAGATGACAGAAGGAGACTCACACTGGCTGTGAAACTTGCTCAAGGTCTCAGGAACCCAGGAAGCTTTGGAATCTGGGTTCGAACCCGAGCGGCCCTCCTAGAGAAACTCTGACCCTACTCTATCCTCGCTCCGCTTCTGTTTCCAATACTGATTTCGTAGAGCAGCTGGCCTCCAGGGATTTCTGACTCCTGACACCTTGCAAATTTTAAGACTAATTAAAGATTTTCCAAACTATTTGCTTCTAAGTGCAAGCAGCCACGCCTTTGAGGAAAGGAATTCTTCTGGCGGTGGTTGTGGGGGAGAGTGGCCCTCGATGAAATCGGTATGAGGAGCTCGGCTCCCCCAGCCGCCTCTTCTTTATTAAGCGTCTTTCTCCAGGCTATCAGGGCTAATTCATTGCCATCTTTCATTACAGAAACTAACTGCGAGGCTATAAGTAAGTACTTTTCAGTCAGAGGGGCAGTTAACTTCAAGTTCAATCGTGACGAATGTTTCTCATTTAATGCTGATTGATCTCAGAACGCAGGAGTCTTGTGGAGCCCGGCTTGCAGCTTGCTGCTCTAGGTAGGTCATTTCCCAACAGCCATGCTGGAGGGACCAGGGAAGGCATTTGTTTAGATTTTCCCCATTAATGTTTTATCTGCTCAGGATAAATCACAGAAAATGCACAACAGGCTGAGCATTTGCAAGGAGAATCCGCAAAATGAAGTCCAATTTGGAGCTAATGCGGTTATGGCGATTCATCATGTCTAGCACACGGACAATATTCAGACAATGTCGTTCCCATTACACCTGCTTTTAGGGGGGAAAAGCCCTCGCCCAGCCAGCAACCCCAAATTAAGTTAACATTTTTAGTGTACGTAATTTGTAGACCCGAATGACCTATAATTATCATTTAGAGAAAACCATACGGCATGCATTACCAGCTTCACTAACTCATGGGTCTTAACAATGAGCTGTGGCTCCGAGTGTGTTGTACCAACAGGTTATAAGTTTAGAGACAAGCAAGATGCATTTCAGTCACTTTTATATTAATTCTGAATAAGGAATTCATTGCCCTTTCAAATTATAATAAATTGGAGGACCATTCCTCACTAAACAAATCAGGGAACCTGAAAAATCACTTGTCTGGGAGCTGTTTTCTGTATCCTATTATTTGAACGGCTCTTGCTCTCTCCTCCCGCCCCCTCTGGGTTTATTATCTCGATGTGCACACTAATAGACAACTGTATCGCCAAAACAATGCTCTTCCCCTCCTTTAAAACAGAAGGTGAACTCTGAAAAATGTTAACTGTTCAGGTAATTTCATTGCCGGAAGAGTCTGGAGCCTGCGATGAGAGCTCCCATCAGAGAACTTCAATTAATACCTAAACCACAGGCTTCCAAAGGGACTGGTTTTCTGCCTCAGCGGCACACTTCCTGGGGGAGCACTTCCTGGGGAGCATGGAATCATGAGTCATGTTGAGGGCAAGGAGTCACCAAGGTTGTACCTCGTGAATGCTCACGTCTTCAAGATTCTTGAAACTATCGATCTGAGGCTTAGCTGTTGCCTTAGTGTTCCTGTTGCTATGACAGAAATACCATGACCCAACCAAAACAACTTGGGGAGGAGAGAGGGTTTATTTCTGTTTACAGTCCCCCATCACAGTCCATCACCGAGGGATGACAGGGCAGGAACTCAGACAGGGTAGGAACCACGAGGCAGGAGCTCATGCAGAAGCCATGGAGGAGTGCTGCTTATGGGCTTGCTCATTGCAGATTGCTCATTCTGTTTTTTTTTTATAGCAGCCCCCAGGACCATCTGTTCAGGGTCTGCACTGTACATACTGCACTGGGCCTTCCTACATCAATTAAGAAAATGCCCTATAGACTTGCCTACAGCCCCATGGAGGCATTTTCTCAATTAAAGTTCTCCCTTTCAGGATGATTCTAGTCTGTGTCAAGCTGACATAGAAACTAGCCACCACAGTTGTGCCCTAATAGCCCTGCAGAACAAAGAACTAACCACGACAGTGGAGTATGACGAGCTAGCTCACTTGGCGAAGTGCTTGCCTTGCAAGGAGGACTTGAGCTAGAACTCCAGAGCCCACATCTAAGAAGCCGGGAGTGATGAAGCGTGTTCGATCCCCGTGTTTGGGAGGTAGTGACTGGCAGGTTCCTGGGGCTCAATGGCTTGCTTGCTTGATGAGTTTCAGATCAGTAAGAGACCTTGTCACAAAATAACAAGGTGGGCAGTGCCTGGGAATGACCATTGAGGTTGTCTTTCGGCCACCATACACAGGTGCACACACATGTGAATGTTCACATGCACACAGAGAAAAGAAAAGAAAGCCATAGTAAAGATAAGCGACTGAAGCCAGGCATGCTTCTCAAAGTGATGTCTACTTTGCTGCTTCAAAATCCCTTCTTACAAACACTGGGTATTATTGATACTTTATTGTATTTTTATTTATTGTAGGTTTTATTATCGTTTTTAGTTAGTATGCAAATAATGGGTTTCTTCTCATTTTTAAATTTTGGCAGTACCGCATATTGTATTCAGGGTCTCATGCATGGGAAGCAAGCGCCCTGCCACTGAGCTCCACGACCTCAGCCCTTAGATGCCGTTATTATTTTTCATTATTTAATTGTCCTTGCCTCCTAGTTACCTTCCTCTGACTCCTCCCAGACAGCTTCCCTTCTGTTGCCATGTTATACACGTGCACGCACGCATGTATTGTGTAGTGTAAATATCAGTTCTGAGTATGAGAGAAGAGGCATATCTATCTTTTTAGTCCATCTGTTTCACTTAGCATGACGGATGGTGTCCATTTCCATACATTTTTCTTAAAAGGATTTAATTACTTTTTTTTTATAAAGCTGAGTAAGTCTTCATTGTATACAGATGCTGTTTTCTTTACCCATCCACCCATTGTTGTGTACCCAGACTCACTTCTGATCTTGCTGTTGTGAACATGGTAGTGATACGCACGGGTATCTGCCATCCCTCTGCTGTGCCGACTTACATTCCTGGCATACACCCTCTGAGTGGTATTAACATTTTAATCATATTGATACTTTTTTTTTCCTAAATAAAAAACATTTCTAAGCTAATTATCAAAACCTATGTGGTAGCAAAAATTAAAAATGTGTTTTCGGGAGCTTGGGAGATGACTTGGTTGTACAGCGCTGATTGTAGAAGCATGAGGGCCGAAGTTTGTATCTATGCACCATCAGGAGTGGTGGCACACACCAGTCATCTAAGCCCTGGGGAATGGCAGGCGATGAGGATTCCTGGAGCTTGCTGGTCAGCCAGCCTAGCAGAACGGGTGATCTCCAGACTCAGGGAAAAGACCTCATCTCAAAGAAATAAGAAAGACACCCAATTCTGACCTCTGGCTTTCACATGCGTGTATACACAACTTACATGAACATAGATACCTCACTCATATAAATAAATATGTATACACACACATATATGATTGTAAGAAATAAATGAGGTATTGCAAGTCTTTCAGCAGAATGCCTGTCACATAATCCATATATGCAATACCAACAAACAGTTCTTAATATAGGTATATAAGTTATAACATTTCTATTATTGAATTTTTGGCAATATTTTATCTCCTAAAACTTTAATTTGCATACACACTGAAAAAGAAACTTTCCTTGTCACCACAATGAAATTATTATCCTATCTTCTATGGCACTTCAGCACTTAGATTTTACATGTACCTATTTTATTAGCCTGTAAGGATCCCCTTTGATGGGACATAGCTTCTTTGAAGGTGAGGATCATGGCAGCTCTGACTTCGGTCCTCCTATAGCCCACAGTGTAGTGCCTGTCATGTGGTAGAAATTCAGCAGACATTTGTTAAGCTGAAAAAAAAAAAAACCCTAGGCTGAGAGACAAAGAGAACTCTCCCATCTTTATGCCCAAATGAAGATGGGAATGCAGAGAATGTTTTTCTTTGGAAGGGAAAAAAAAATCTCAGGGGCTTACTTGAAAATAGCCTGAGTGCTTACAGAAACGAGCGCCAAAGGCAGTGTATGAGCAACCCTGGCCTGGTGCAACCCTGAAGCTAGAAAAGACCCTGCCCCTTTCTGTGGCTCGGCAGCTGCAGAACAGATGGGGACAAGCGTGGCTCAGTCAGTCACTCTGCCACTGCGCTGGGGAAAGAAAGAGGGCCAGCCAGGCTCTAAAGGTCACAGTATGTTTCATTTAAAGCTCACCACCACTTTACGCACCTCACCGGAAGTGTTTTGGTTTTCACGGGCAAAAACGACGTCTCTGAAAGATGCACACAGAGCCCTCACGATGCTGAGAAGCAGAGATGTGAACCACCTTGCCGAACAAAGCCCTCTTTTCTTCGCAAAGATCGCGTATTTTCTTCAACCCACAGAGAGGCATGTTTGGGACAAATGTAGTCAGAGTGGTGGCAAACATCTGAGCAAGGAACTTTGGGCCAGAAAATGTCTGTGGATGGGGCTGAGTCTGCAGAAAGTGCGACAGTTTGGCCCAAAGCCACTGCCACACAGGCAAAATTCTAAGCTGCTTTGTATGCCGCCCTCCCCAATTGTCCCCAGGGTTGAGAAAATGATCTCCATCCGTCCTGACTAGTTTGGAGGAAGTTTCTACTTTATCATGGGTCCCATGGCCAGGCCAAAAATAAAGGACAGCTCTTTTTTCTTCTCTGATTAGTGAATTAATTGGTACACCCATTCACCGTCTACCAGGGTACACAACAATCATGTGTAGGGTGAGATGACTCAAGCCTGGGAAAGTGGCTGACCCCTAGGCATTCCCAATGCTTTTGCTAACAGATTATAACACGTCTTTATGACACAGTCATCACCAGTTCCCAAAGAAAATTTTGTTCAAATAATTGAGAGGAGTATCCGGATATTTGTGTTTAACTGGCTTAAAATAGTAAGATGAGGGTCTTTTGCCAACCTGGAGAGAGTACTGGAGCAAACTGGTAGTAGGCATGGATTCTAGAAAAGGTCCCTGGTGCCAGAGTGGAGTTTAGAACCACCACAGCGCTATTTCGAACACAAGCTTGGGAACGCTTGTGTGTATGTGGCAATCGCTTATGACAAGGAGTAAGAGGTTGGCAGGATTTTAAAGGTGTTTGCAAAGAACCACCATGGTCTTGACCCGCACCCAGGTCTGAAATCTTTACACACCCCACACTAATTATCTCGAGCAGTGGTTCTCAGCCTTCCGACTTCTGAGACCCTTAATACAGTTCCTCATGTTGTGGCGACCCCAGACGTAAAATTATTTTTGTTGCTGCTTCATTACTGTAATTTTGCTATTGTTATGAATCGTAATGTGAATATATTTTTGAGATAGAGGTTGGCCAAAGGGGTCTCGACCAACAGGTTGAGAATCACCAATCTAGAGCCTTTTTCTGTGTGATAACGGTGTGCATTTGCTATGAGTACATTTACGACTAGGCATAAAGGACACTGAGAGCCTCACTCCAGAAGCCCTGTGTTCTCATTCTCTGAAGGTGTTTTTTGGCACTTTAGAAACTAGTAGCTAGGGTGCAGGAAACTCAAGACCATTTATGAGAGGAGGAAGTTCGTTGACTGCTAACTTCCTGCCCAGTCAGCATCACAAGGAGAAAGGGAGGCATAGGCAGTGGTGTAGAGACAGATAGCTCCAGGATCTTGTTTAAGCCATGGGCCATTTCTCGCTACAGTGGGCTAGTGGACTTTCCAGATATGTGTGCCTACACAATCCATTCTAACTTAGTACGTGTCCGACTCTCTCAGGGTCTTGGGCAAAGGCATTTTGTAAGACAAATGGAGACTCAAGCTTATGATGATTCCAATTATGAGGCTTTAACTTTATGATGATGCAATGTTAAGAAGCACTCAGTTAAATGAACCTTTATTATTGAGCAGCCACAGAGTGACAGTAGGTGTTCTGAGCACACACTGGTGTTTGAGAGTTTAGGGGCATGAGATGGATTTTCGTCTATAACATTTTCAGCTGATATTGGGGTGCCGGGCTGTAAACCTGCCAGGGAGTGAGGTGGGCCCATGACCTCATGACAAACCCAGCTCGTCTTTTGCAGAAATATGCTGATGTGTAATAAGTTACCATGCTGTTATTTTGAGGGTCTTTTACTTTGTTTTTCAAGCTTCTCTTTACTGGGAATATAGAAAAGTGCAGGAGAAGGGGCAGGGCATTGGGAAAGAGTGTAGGAAAAGATGAGAAAGACAAGGAGAGAAGGGTGAGAAGCAGCCAGGAGAAACTAGAAAACAAAAGATGAGGTAAGAGGAAATTAAACCTCTGTGCTAGTATCAATGGAACCAGACTAAAGACCCGGACACCAATCCACACACCTACGAACACCTGATTTTTGACAAAGAACCAAAAAATATCAAATGGAAAAAAGAAAGTATATTTAACAAGTGGTGCTGGCATAACTGGATATCAACATGAAGAAGAATTAGAATAGATCCATATCTATCGCCATGCACAAAACTCAAGTCCAAATGGATCAAAGACCTCAACATAAAACCAACCACACTGAACCTCATAGAGGAGAAAATGGAAATACACTTGAACACATTGGCACGGGGAAGCACTTCATAAATATAATCCCAGCAGCACAGACACAGAGAGAAACAATTAATAAATGGGACCTCCTAAAACTGAGAAGCTTTTGTAAAGCAAGGAAATGGTCAACAAGACCAATTGGCAGCCTACAGAATGGGAAAATATCTTCACCAACCCCACATCAGACAGAGGGCTGATCTCCAAATATAAAAAGAACTCAAGAAGTAGGTCATCAAAAGAACAAATAATCCAGTGAAAAGTGGAGTACAGACTAAAGAGAGAACTCTCAATAGAGGAATCTAAAATGGATAAAAGACACTTAAGGAAATGTTCAACATCCTTAGTCATCAGAGAAATGCAAATCAAAACAACTCTGAGATTCCTTCTTACACCTGTAAGAATGGCCAAGATCAAAAACACTGATGACAACTTATGCTGGAGAGGATGTGGGGTAAAGGGAATACTTATGCATTGCTGGTGGGAGGGCAAACTGGTACAGCCATTTTGGATATCAGTATGGTGGTTTCTCAGAAAAATTAGGAAACAATCTACCTGAAGACCCAGCAATACCACTTTTGAGCATATACTCAAAGGGTGCTCAATCATATCACAAGGACATGTGCTCAACTATGTTCATAGCAGCATTGTTTGTCATAGCCAGAACCTGGAAACAACCTAAATGTCTCTTGACCGAAGAATGAATAAGAAAAATGTGGCACATTTACACAATGGACTACTACACAACAGAAAAAAATAAGGACATCTTGAAATTTGCGGGCAAATGGATTGATCTGGAAAACATCATATTGAGTGAGGTAACCCAGACCTAGAAGGAAAATTATCAATCATATGTACTCACCCATAAGCAGCTTTTAGACATAGAGAAAAGCAGCCTACAATTCACAATCCCAGAGAACCTAGACAACAATGAGGACCCTAAGAGAGACATACATGGATCTAATCTATATGGGAAATAGAAAAATACAAGATATCCTGGGTAAATTTGGAACATGGATACCATTGGAGAGAGTGAAAGGGGATGGGAGAGACAGGGAGGGAAGTGGAAAAAAAAATAAAGCTCAATAAAAACAATTTTTTTAAAAAAAGATATAAAAAACCCTCCATGCTACGAAAGATCTATGACATGAAGACTTTTGTATGTGCACGTATATATTTGTGGGTGCATTGCATGTGTGTGGAGCCCAGTGGTCCACGTTGGGCCCTTTCCTCAGCTCAGTTTCCAGGACCCAGACCATGAAACAACATCACCCACAGTTCTCTGTCAATCACTTTCCACCTTGTTTGCTTGCTTAGAGACAGTTTTTTTTTCCTCACTAAATCTAGCGTTCATTAATTTAGCGCCTACCTCTTCAGTGCTGGAATATCAGGGATGCACTACAGCACCCAGCTTTATGTGGGTACCAGGTCTCTGAATCCAAGCCCTCACAGCTGCATGTGACGTGCTTTTGTGACTGGGTCCCATACAGTCCCACATAGGAAGAACTGGATAAGGAGGACTATCTTGGAGGAGGGGGGTTCTCCTTTATAAGGAAACACTAAATATGAGGACAATATGGTTCAGACAGTTAAAACTTTATACAATCTCTAGGCACAATGAACCATTTTCGTCATTCAAAAGGGTTAGCAAGATCCCTCTCTCTTCCTCTGTGGTGTGTGGTGTGGTGTGGTGTTGTGGTGGTGGTCCAGGTGGTGGTGGTGGTGGTGTGTGTGACGATTACATAGTAAATGTGTGGCCCTTCAGTCTCTGTCATTCCTACTCAATACTGAATCTTAAAAGCAACCACAGAACACTACATAAATGAATGTGGACAGATTTGACCCTCTGGCTGTAGCCAGCACATTCACATAAGAAGATGAAATCATTGTTATTCTTTTACGACAACTTCTTTCTTTCTTTTTCCCTCTATCCTCCCTCCTTCCCTTGCTTCCTGCCTTTCTATTTTTCTTTTTCTTTTTGGTACAAGGCCAGAACCAGGGTCCCGTGCATGCTTGGCAAGGTCTGAAAGTGAGCTACAACCCAAGCCCTTCAATACATTTTTTGATCCAAAGAAGGGAGGCATCTGGGGACACTTTCTGTACCACCCTTCTAATGTCCACAGGCGACAGTTCTGTGCCGAGTCGAGAAACATCACCTTTTGTCTTTAAGAGAGAAACTTTGAGACAAGATCCTGCCCCCATTGTAGCTAGTTCCATGATTTTGTATCTTCTGTGTCCCTAAAGCTTTGTGCCCCAAGAGAACAAAAGATCTGAGCAAACTCAGAGCAGGGACACGGTGGCCCTGTGATGCCTGTTTTCTTGAAACACAGCTAAAGTCTAAGGGGAATTCACAAGTAAAGAGATCAGAGGACTCATGACGCAGCTCCTATCTGTGCTGCCTCATCTCCCTGTTGGCGTGTTTCCCCCTCTAAAGTGGACTGGAACCGTTGGACTGGAGTGGACATGAGTTCTCCCTCTCTTCAGTTGCTTCTGGTCAGGTATTTGGTCTCAACAATGAGGAAGGAAATCAAGACGCATGGTGTCTTTGATTTGAGTGACATCTTAAATCAGGCACTGAGTTACAGAGTTTAGTGTGTAAATGGATGGACATCAAGTGTGAGAATGTGGAACAAATTAGAGAATTAAAAATACAAAGCAAGCACCATATCCTAGCAGAGCTGCAGTACCAGAATGGCTTGGGTGTCAGGTAGGCTGAGACAGACTGGCCACATTATTAACATAATACCGAAAGGACAGAAATATCTCCAACTCCCACCACAAGCCTATTTATTTAAAACAATATGAGATAAAGTCAAATTCCTTCACAAGGAAAGGACCTGACACGGCCCTCGGAGGTCATTCTAATGGGATTTGGGGCCGTGACAGAGTTACAGAGTGCAGACATTTCAAAGATCTCTTTTCCTCCCACGGCAGTGACTCACTGTGGAAACCAGTAGGGCACTATCAGCGGAGAGCTTGACAGTTATCATAACAAGGAAGGGAAATGTGGCCAGCGGAACCCTTTCATGATAATCCCAACAATGCAATCTGTAAAGCTGGGTGAAGCCCCACCTTAGCGGTTGCGTGCCAAGTAGAGGGGTGGCTAAAGGACACGGTGGCCTCGGACGCTATAGGACTCGCTTATATTTTCCATTAGCCTTCTGCCTCTGACAGCGAGCTAAGAGCTGCAAAGTTGTCTGCACTATAGTTTTTGTGGAATCTTACCTAAACTTCTAAAGTAGCAACACAAACTAGGAAATAGAGAATTCTGGAAAATGCTGGGCTGTTGTGAACATTGCACCCCCCTCCAAACTCTTTGTCCCATCAACCGTTTAAGTTTCTTTTCTCTGTTCATTTTTTTCCTAAATTTTAGGTACGACGTCTGGGTGTGGTTATGGAGTAGGAGGGTCACAAGTTTCTATCCCCCCTCCCCCCCGACACAAGTGAGCTGGAGCACAAAGAAACAGCTGCAGCTACACTGGTGAAAAGAGAGACAGAGGCAAAAGATGGCTGAAGATCAAGGACGAGGGCTATTTTGTGAAACTGGAGACTTTTGGGCTATTTCAAAGCCTGCTAACCATGTGCTTTTCGCAGAATACCCACCCCAGCCCTCTTGAGCCACTTTCTTCTCCCCCACATCACTGTTCTCTAAGTTTCCATAAAATTGTTTTTATGCATTTGATAGTATCCGTAGCCCTCGGAAGGGAAACATGATGTGCATTGTTTGGGAGGAGTTTGGTTATTTCACCTTGAGGGAAATAAAAAGTTAAAAGTTTATATATAAAGGGGATCTATGAAAAAAAAAACACGTAAGGCTTGACTCAGTGAATATCTAACAAAGTGAATACACAAAATTAGGTAGCACCGTGATAAAGAATTGTTACCAGCACCCCAGAACTCCCCCTGGGTCCCCTTCCTGATGCCACTTCATGGTTCTTCCTCCATTGTCTTCTACATCAGGAGATTCAATTTTGTCTGATTTCTTCAGTCGCTCCCAGGCATCTGGCAATATTTGGAGATACTGTTGGCTGCAACAATGGGGAGTGGGTGGCACCTGGTGAGGCTGGGTAGGCAGGAGACTATCCCACAATATGCAACATCAGAAACAGAAGTCACTTAGAATGCCAGGGAGGAGAATGCTTGCTTTTCATAAAAGGTACCACTCACACTCAGTATCATTTCTTCCATGTCGGGATTTGCTCACAGTACTATGAAATCTACTTATCATGTTACATGTGTCAGGGGTGCATTTGTTCTTGACGCGGCAAGGTTTTCCCTCAAACCACTTCTGCTTTGGTGTGTGTGTTCCTGTGTGCTAGTGCACGTGACCATTCTTTAGCCACGGTCCACCTTTTATTAAGACAGAGTCTCTCATTGGCTGAGAGCTTTGCCAAGTAGGCTAGGTTGGCTGGCCAGCAAGTCACACTGCTACTATGGCAAGCACTTGCTACCATGCCGGACTGTTTTTAGATGGGTTCTGGGGCATCAAATTCAGATCCTCACACTTGGAAGGCAAACATGCTAGGCATGGAAAGTATCATCCCAGCTCCTCAAGTTACTGTTCAAAAACCATTTTCAACCACAGAATTCTCTAAGTCACAAGTAAGAATTTCAATGGCCACAAACCGCCCAGTTACCTTCCTTCTCTCACAGTGCGGGAGCATGCAGAGATACAAGGACGCCTCAGGATCCAGTCTCGGGTGCTTTTTTTTTTTTTTTATTCCTCTTAGCAGTAAACCCAGTTCTACTGGACTAGGTTACACTTGGGGCTATAGCACGGGTGGCTGAGGTCCGGCATGGACTATGTTGAGGGATGACGTCAGTGGTCCTGTTTTGCTGCCCAGGTTCATTTACACGCTGCTTCTGAATCGTACCTTCACTGTCATACAATATTGCCATCATCGGATGAATCACCTTGAAAATATTGACAAGGCAGCACTCTGAGTCCATGCTAAGGGGAGTAGCTGCTCTTTATATGCATGCTCTAGGCACTGGGTTCTTGATTCCCACCAGAAACTTTACCTGATCAGCAAATCAAAAACTCCACTTTGTTCTTCAGCCACTGTGCTGGCTAGTTTTTTTTTTTTTTTTTTTTCAAGATAACACAAAGTAGGGTCATCTGGGAAGGCAGGTCTGTGGGACTTTTTTTTTTTTGATTAATGATTGATGTTGGGGGGCCCAGCCCACCGGGGACAGTGCTATCATTGGGTAGGTGGTTCTGGATTCTATACGAGAGCAGGCTGAGCAAGCCATGTAAGCAGCATTCCTCCAGGGCCTCTGCTTCAGTTCCTGTTTCCATGTTTCTCCCCCACCCCCGACCCCCGTGACTTTCCTTCTTGATGGACCATGACCTGAAGTGTCTGAACCAAACAGACCTTCTCCTTCAAAGTTGCTTTTGGTCATGGTCCTTATCAAAGCAAACCAGGATGGCTAATAAATGGCTAAAGGGACTTTGGGTTAGCCCACCATCACCCAGATTTGGTATCTTTGCCTAAAGAAAATAGTCATTGTATGTCTAAGACAGATGTTTGAGGCCAGGGCTCCTCAACAACTGGCCACCATTAACATCTGGGCCAGTGAGTCAATTCTCTGCGGAGCCCTCTGAGCACCCTAGGATGTGTTGCCGCAGTTCTGGCCTGTACTCACTCCACTGAGGCACACCGTTCCCCATCCGCAATGGCGGCAATTCCACACGCCGCAAGATGTGTGTGGGAGAGGGAGACAAAAATTATTCCCACTTGAGAGCTATTAGTCTACAAGACATAACTGATGCCCAACAAAACTTTCAGTATTTATTAATAAAATAAAATCTACATCCAATTAAATGTGATTGGAGAATGCCAACAGAGAGAACTCCCTTGTTATCTGCATTCAGGAGACCAGGCAGGTTGAGGATCTTGAATAAACAGCCTGTCAACGGCATTATCATCTGAAGACCAGACTCCGAACAGTTCCATTCTGGCTCCTTTCTCTGCTTTCTAACACGGAGCTTGAGAATGTTTACAGGTTAGCTGCTGAAGATAAACATTTCAAGTGAGAGCCTCCATCCTGGCATGGACACAGGTTTAGTCTGGGAAGGTTGGAGACTACTATCTGAAGGCATTTCCCTTTGGCTTAGTGTTGTGGTAGCTAATGTTTCTATTGTGCTTGGATATTCCATCCCAGGACCCCGGTTCTCAAGGCCGAGGTTATGGAGCCTCCCAGCAGCACAGGAAAATCAACTCTTGGCAGACAAGGAAGGAAACTGAGAATCTGCAGAAGGCAAACGTTCTTCCTGACACGCTGCGGATCTTCCCATGCTTTTTCCACTTAATCCTCCCAGCCATCCTCCCAGTGGGGTGCATATTGTTACTTGCCTCTTGTTGAGGACAGAATGGAAAGGAAATGGTTTGTCTATGGCAGAATAGATAGCATTTGGTGGCACTGGGGACTGAACTCAAGTGTGGCAGATAGAAGAGGCTTTACGGGTAGGGAGCTACCTTGAGAAATGGACTGATTTCTCCTGCTGGGCTAAGAGAATGAAGGCGGTCTTTTAAAAGCTGCAAATGCCTATGCCTGCTTATGGGGGCATTTCCACTCACTTACAGGTCGGAGGCTAGAAATGGAGGCTCTTAGGTTTCTATACCAGGAAAACACCCAGAAGAAGAGAGGCAATGAAGAGAAATAAACAAGAGTGTGGATAATGACCAACTTCCCCAAAAGATGGAGGAAGCCTTCTTGGATTTTTAACCCAACTTCTAGTAGAAGAGGTATAAATCAACAACTCTAGATGATCCCATGGCATCATTCTACAAACGCTGCCCACTCTAGACTCAGAAAGGAGCAAAATGGTTGCTGTCTCAAGCCAATAAATTCTGGGGTAGTTCATTATACAGTGTGTCACACTTAGTTTTTGTCAAGTTGTGTCACAAACCTAGAGACATCTGGGAAAAGGAAACCTCTGTTTAGGGACTACTTCCATCAAGATGACCTGTGGACACATCTCTGGGAACATTTTTCCTATCTGCTAATTGATGTAATAGGGCCAGACTCACTGTGGGCAGTGACACCCTTAGGAAGGGTTCCTAGGTTATATCAGAAGGGCAGTGGAACAAGCTATGGAGAGCCAGCCGGAAAGCAGCATTCCTCCATGGTCTCTGCTTCAGAACCTGCATCCAACTTCCTGCCTTGGTTTCCTTCAATGGTGGACCAGAAAGCATAAGATGTGGAGGAACACTAAGTTAGAAGTCAATAGCAAGCCCTGACAATACAGACACATGGGCACAGCCATGCTGCTGCCTGGGGTTGGTCTGTAGACCCCATAACACAAACATGTCTTTGTTCTATCTCTTGTGTAAACTTAATCCTGCATACAACAACTGCCAGCCTACAACTGAATAGCAACTCATGTTTATAGTAAAATAAATGTGGAAATAAAATTGGATATATACACAACAGACTCAGCATTGTTACCTTGAGCGATGGAATACGTTGGATGTTCAATTCCTAATTTTTTTTTAAAAAAAATAAAGTTAGCATATATTACATATTTATACAGAAACATTTAAGAATATAAGATATAAAAATTAAGGCTAGGAGATAGAAATGAGAGCACCTGAGGACTGAGTAATAAGGACATTGCTCTGTGGACCTGAATTCCAGCTGTGCCACCAAATAGATGGGCCACTTAATAAACCTTCCCAAGTCTCTAAAATGAAAATAGTCATTTTTACCTCATGAAAGTGTTGTGAGGACTGAGTGGAACACTCTAAAGTAGCCATTTAGTGTAATGGTGATATAGGAAGAACCCAATAAATGGTGATCATTAAGTTATTATTAAATGCGTATTATTCATAAACAGTGGGTGTCTTTAGTCATTAAGATAATGATAAGTTATATATTTCACTGTTAATTGATTTTATACTATAAGTATTACTCTTCTTGTAAACGAGACAACATTTAACTGGAAATATAGCTTATACAGGCAAAAATGACTATTTTTACCAGTGTCCTAGTTCAGTTTCTGCAGCAGTTTGGCTAGGCTATTGTGCCGGCTATTAGGCAGAATGTTGATCTAGGTATTGCTGTAAATGCATATTGAAATGTGATGGACACTTAAATCCAGGACAGTTTAGCAAAGAAGATAACCCTTTATGAGTGGTGGGCCTCAAACAATCAGCTGAAGACCTTGAAAAGACCATTTCCTCCAGGAAGAAGAGATTTTTGCCTCTAGACTGCGTTCAAACATTGTACTGCCCTGTCAGCTACTGCTGAGATTTCTGGGCTCCACAGAGTCCCCACAGTTGTGTGAGCAACTTCCTTTAGATCACTTTCTTTCCTTTTACATATAGATGCATATGAATATATATATATATCCATCCATAACCACCCATATAGTCACATCCTATTCGTTTTAGTTCTTCTTCAGTGGTCCTTCACCAGGATGATTTCAGCCCTCAGAACACACCTGGGATATTTATGGTTGTCACACTGTGGGTGGGGGAGTGTGATGCCACTTAACACAGCATTTGAAGCTCAAGGCTGCCAGTCAGCATTCTATAATACACACAGTGGTTCCTTCAACAGAGTATTATCCAGCTCCAAAGCTGGACAGTGGTGGTGCATGCCTTTAATCCCAGCCCTTGGGAGGCAGAGGCAAGCGAATCTCTGTGAGTTCAAGGCCAACCTGGTCTACAAAGCAAGTTCTGGGACAGCCAGAGCTGTTACTAGGGTTGAGGGTTGAGGACCCCTCATGTAGATGAAATACTTTCTCATGTGTGAAGAATTAAAGTTCAGTTTATATATACATTTTTATGTTGGTTCCATCAGGTAGAAACTGGAAAATTAAGAACCATGAGCTAAAAAGACTTTTCTCTCCTTTGTAAGTTCCCTGGGCTCAGGTGTGCTACTCTAGCAATCAAAAACGGCAAACTCCTCTGGCATCAGGAGTGCTACAAGAGAATGTTCTCTCCATGTTACTGCCTTTGTGGATTTCCCAGCAGTCCAGTCAAGGAAGGTGGGAACCACAGAGTCAGCCTGGGAGACAAGTGAAATTAGAATACCACTACAGCATCTTATGGGAACTGACTTTTAAACTGTTTTAAAAAGATTTATTTATCAATTATGTATACAGTATTCTTTCTGCATGTTTGCTGCAGGCCAGAAGAGGGCACCAGATCTTATTACAGATGGTTGTGAGCCACCATGTGGTTACTGGGAATTGAACTCAGGACCTCTGGAAGATCAGTCAGTGCTCTTAACCTCTGAGCCATCTCTCCAGCTCCTGACTTTTTAACTTTTTAATCCAACATCTAATTTTCACTTCATCTAATTTCATCTAATTGGCATGGTAGCATGCATCTTTAATTCTAGCACTTGGGGGAGCAGCTGAGACAGGAGGATGGTGAAGTAAAAGCCAACCAATCTAAATAAAAAAGTTTCAATTGCTGGAAAAAAAAAAACAAACAAACCCAGGAATCCTTCTAGCTAAAGAATAAAATAAAACAAAATTTTTAATCCTTAAAGTTAAGATGGTAGAACAATGAATTCTAGACTTTCCTTTTTCCAAGCATAAACCAAGTAGAATGAGCCTATTGTCCTTGTCCTTGCAACTCTGACACCCTCTACATAGGGCTTCCCCCCCCAACTCAAGATAGAAGTATTTACAAAACTCGCTGTTGGCCATGGCAGATAAGGAACGGGCAGCCTTGGCTAGGGGTTAGCTGACTGGTGGAGCACCTGTCTAGATTATCTGCAGCTCTGGGTTCTACCCACAACACCACAGAAAAGAGAGAAGAAATGGCAGGCCCAATTGAGTTTCCTATGTTATTGCTATACAATGCTGCTGTTTTCCTTAAAGAAAAAAAATCGCTCTTACAGGAAGAATGAGCATGGAGCTAAATAACAAATCAGCCGATGGGTCTGTGGGAATTAGTACAAATAAAGTTTGCACTTGTAAACATGAGACACATGCGTGACCGTTGACAAATCATTTCCTCCCCTTGACCCTCAATTTCATCATATGTAAAACAAGAAGGGTGGACCAGATGACTCATGAAATCCTATGAATCACACATTGACAGAATAAATTACAGCTCTTTGTAGTTAAGACGTGTTCCAGCTATCCACCTCTCTCTCCTTCTCTGTCAAATGCTGGTTTTAAAAATCAAAGTTAAATAAAATTAACAGCATACTAAATGTTTTGGGCCAAGTGCTAATATGTGAATCAATAGTAAAATTATATAAAGATAAAATATGGGATCCAGATACCCATGTTCAAAGTGGTCTTAGCTAGGGTTTCTTTTGCTGTGAAGAGATACCCTGACCATGGTAACTCTTATAAAGGAAAACATATAACTGGGCCTGGCTTACAGGTCAGAGGTTTTGTCCTTGCCATCATGGTGGGAAGCAAGGTGGCACACAAGCAGGCATGGTGTTGGAGAGGTAGCTGAGAGTTCTGTATCTGGATCAGCAAGGCAGCTGGAAGAGAGAATGACACTGAGCCTGGCTTGAGCATTTGAAACCTCAAAGCCCACCCCTCATGACACACTTCCTCCAACAAGGTCACACCAACTCCAACAAGGCCACATCTCCAATAACGCCACTCCCTATGAATCTATAGCCATCATTTTCATTCAAACCACCACAAAGGTGGTAAGCCATATGACCCTACTGTGTTTACGGTCAAGGTTGCCCTCTGTTAGAAGTGAGACCTACTAAAATTGTGAGAGGAACCTATGCAGTGACTAGAGTCACCTAACGTCTGATTGTTTGCCCCTTTGGCTCTCCTAAGGTGAGAGAAACAGCAGTAGACGTGTGTTTGTTCTCAGTTCTCATAAGCAATACTTAATTTCTCCAGGAAGCTTGTGTTTTGGTAGTGGCTGAATTAATCTCTTGGGGATATGACAGGTGTGTATTTGGCACAGGTCTCAATTCAAAACAAAATGCTTTAGTGTTGTTTTAACTTCAGCACAGTGGCTTACGCCTTAATCTACTAGTATTTCAGCCAGCAATTGCAACTCCACAGTTACTGGCCTGTCTCTCAGGCCACAGCATGGTGGGAATTGTTTCCACAGGCACTGGCTCTGCCGCTGCCACTAAAGGTGGCTTTAGCTAAATTTCTACCATTCTATTTATAAACAAGATTCAAGACTCAAAGACTGGAGTGAAAACCTGAGAGCTCAGAGAGGCTGAGTAGCACCTAGCTAACCTAGACTCCTTGCGAATGTCTCCCAAGGAGAGCTTTCTTCCACTCCGCCAAACAGAAACAGTCACACCATTCCAAATCCCTTCCTACTCCTTCCGGTGTGTCTCTCTATCTCTCCCAAATGCCCTTTGATACTCTATGGTTACTTTATCTTAACTAGTTGCTAACTTATCCTCCTGACCCAACGTTGTTTTTATTTAACTAATGCAGATGCAAACCTGGGGTTCACAGTGTGAGCACTTATTCTCTGATGCTTTAGTACATGGCTTTCAACCTGTAAGATTTAATGCTGTAATTCATCCTAAATTCTAGGGGAGTCCAAAAGGTGACTGTCAAATACAAGAAGGGAGAAGCTTTCATTTCCCTGGAGAGATGCTTGGAGGACACCTCCTTAGGTGTCAAGCAGTGAGTTCATCTGGAGTGATTTTCTGGATCTTAACACTTTTCCTAATTCGAATGGCAAAGGTAAATTCTAGACCATTCAAAGCCCTGAATGTATTGTTCCAGAAATGACTTGGTTTTCACACCTCGTGTCATTTTCATTTGGGAGATTCTCTAGAATAGTTTGTTAGCAGAGTAAAGCTTAGAATGGGTCAATGCAATGTTTCTTTATGCAATGTTTCTTTATATATATTATCTCTCTCCCTCCCTCCCTCCCCTCTATATAAATATATATATTTGGTGGTGGTGGTGGTGGTGGTGTGTGTGTATGTAAAAATCAAATTTTTAGGTTAGTAAATTAAATTTTAGGATGATAAAACAATCTGATTTATGATCTTCTATTTAGGTTCTTATCTTATTTTTTTTAAGACCAGGGCAGACAAACTCTATGATACCAAATAACCCTGAATTCAGGTGCTTCTAGCTCTTTGGCTTCTATTCTCCAAAACTTATATAGCAGTTTTCTGAAGCAGGGTATCTAGAGTTGAGGACACTGGAATTTTGCCTGAGTTTGTAACTCTTAAGCTAACATGGACCTAATTCAATGTTGCTTGAAAAGAATCGAAAAGAAGGTAGAGTGAGTGTTATTTTAAGTCAGCCTGGGCTTTGAACCTCGTGATTTTACTGATCGTGGAGACCTGTGTCTTTCCTTCGCATCATCCTCGGCGCCTCTCTAGGTGAGTGGTAGCGTGCACAGTGCCTTTAGAAGAGTCTCCTGTTTGGGTCTCTCAGGGCTGCTCTGCTCTGGCTGCACTTTGGAAATCAGGCAGCCTCAGGGAGGGTTCTGAGACCAGTGCTATGATTTTTCTTGCGAGCTTGCCAGTCTCTCTCTAATTCGGGCCCAGTCAGTCCTGTTGGGTCTTGATGCTTTTCTCTTGTTTGTTTACTCCACAAGGAATTTCATCACAGTGCCTCTGGGAATGAACTGATTACAATTTCTGTGTATGCTTGGGACTGAATCTCGAATCATATTCCAAGCATTAGGCAATCTCTCCTTGACATTACAAAATGGTGTTTGCTGATTTATTTATGTATGTATTTACGTATTCATTTATTTACCATGGCAAATTTTATCTTCTCTATATACCAAAGAAGTTGGTGTTGGATTTGGTAGCTCTGAAGATGCTACAAGGGTGGTTTGAGAGCTCCAGGGTGATCTGGGGTGTGTGTGTGTGTGTGTGTGGTGGGGGTTTCCTACTGTCTTAGGACATTCTTTGAGTTGGCACCTCACGGAGATCGTATAGATATAGTATCAATCTGAAAAGGAGTTATCTACTGGAGTCTGACTTTACAGCGTTGGTGGAGGAGGCGTCATAGGCCTGCTCTTGGGTTGGTGCCATCCAATCTAGGTGAGACAGGTGGTCATTTATCGTTTTCATTTTTCTAGGGGGAAAGGACAATTCCTCTAGCCAACAGATCAGATCACCTTGAGACAGGGGTTTTCCTATGCTTAAGGAGTAGAACAGGCAGGTTTTTTATTATCTTTAATTAACATCAAGTGTACTTTGGGAAGTCCCGTTGAATGTGTCTAGGCCCACGAGCCCCAAGTCTGGGAGAATGCCAAGATGTAAGGGGTCCCGGAGCTTCAGTCCGTTAGCCGTCCCTCCCAGGAGTGCGAATAATGCCCCCAGTTGAGTTCAGTCCCTGTTTCTTGAGTATGTGGCTCCATTAAGAAGAATATTGCTAACTTGGATCCTGGTCCTGTTTTTCTTCTGGTGTTATCATTACTCGAGGAGAGATGATTCCTTTCTTTTTTCCTGCGTGTTTTATTCCTTTTCTTGTTGGCAGTGTTAGGGATCAAACCCGGGGCGTTGCACATGCCAAGCAAATGCTCTGCCACCGAGTCATACCCCCAGCCAGATTCATGCCTCATTTAGGTTATCAAACAACAATGAGATCAGGTACTGTAAAGGAAGATGTTGCTTCTGTTTACCGGGCTCTGAGTCCCTAAATAATCACACAGAAGCTTAATATTAATTACAAACTGTTTGGCCTATTAGCTCAGGCTTATTACTCTGTTTACAAATGGTGACCCCCATTGAGCTCCGGTTAATGCGGGAAACCTGGGGATTGTCTTACATTTTATTAATACCAAATCAGTGCACAATGATACAAGACAGGTTGAGGAATCCGGGCCTCATCACCAGCTGCTCTGCCGAATTTACAGGGGAACCAGATCTCCGCTGCTGCGTTGTAACCTTATTCCCAAAGGGCCAAGGGGAACTCCAAGCTGTAACTCTTCCAGCTCCCACACGCTCCCAAGAGAGATAGCAGGCAATGCCCCCGCCCTTCGGTTCTTATCTGGTCTCATTCCCAGAGAAGACCACGCCCACCCATAGAGCCAAGTCCCCCCCAGTACAATTTGTTCTGATCAGATTCCTTCAACAAGGCACGATACACATGGTAGTCTCAAGATATAGTACATGAAAACGAACTCCCCCTTGAAAACGCCGGGTGTATGTCCTCATTCGATGCCCTGCTGTCTTCCTGCTCTAACCCATGTGATGGCTCTTGGGTTCATTCAGGGCAGAAACTGCTTGGGACTTAAAGGATTAGCTCCCAACCCCACTGTACTCTCTACGGTCTTCTGTAACCTTTCCCCGTTGTTTGCTCGCTGTTGTTTCTCGGATCTGTCAGGTGGTGCCTAGGGACCTCTGCTTAGCTGTTGCCACTGCACCCAGCACTTACCCCTTCATCTCCTCTGAGGCTTTGCTGGCAGCCTGTTCTCTCTCTCTCTCTGTGAAATATTTTAATATATACATATGTTTTAACATTTTTCATGTGTATGAGAGTTTTGCTTGCATTTATGTCAATGCACTATGTATGTGTCCTGTATGTGCTGGCTCTTCCAGAGCTGGAGTTCTGGTTGTAAACTACTAGGCAGGCACTGGGAACTGAAACTAATCTGTAAGAGCAGCGAGTGCTAGAACTGCTGAGCCATCTCTGGCAGCTTGCTTGCTCTGGTCCTGTTTACGATGCTCTGCCTCAGTTGTTCAAAATACTAGACAGATTAATTATGCATATCTTGTTATTTGTCTTCCCAAGTATAATGTGAATTCCATAAGATAGCATTTTTTGTTCGGTTTGTGTCTTGATTAAACTGTACATTCCTAGAACACTGCCATAGCTCAGGGTACACGGCAGGCACTCAAGGGACCTGTGTGTGGTATGTGTGTGCCTATATAACTCAATACTGAGACTTCGTTTCACGAATCTATACATTTTTAACCACAAACCAACATCTCTAATGTTAGAAAAATTCCAGAACTCCATGGACTTACAACCCAGTTGCACTGTGCAGATTAGGATTGGCCTGTCTTAAGCCAAACAGAACACAGGCCCTGCATCTGTCGATAGAAAAATGTGTCAGACATGCACAGTTCTCTCCTTTTAGGAGTAGCTTGTGTTGCAGTTAAGTCGTTTAGAGGATACAGAGTTGGGGAACCAGGAACCTCAGTTCACACTAGTCTAAGAGGAGAATACTCTGAACCACTGTCTACAGAGGTAACAGCCAAGGTCCAGAGATGGTTGACCTTGGTTTGTTTTGTTTCTGTTTTGTTTTAACTAATAAATGGGTTGACATCCTCTCCACTTTTCTCTGCCTCCATTTTCTTTCTCCCTTTCTATTGTCTTTAAAATCAATATTTGCACATGATTTTAAAAATAATAAAAATTCAAAAGAATCCAGGAAAATACTAGAAGATACACAATCCCAATAAAGCAATGGTTCTCAGCCTTCTCAATGCTGTGACCCTTTAATAGAGTTCCTCATGTTGTGGCGACCTCCAACCACAAAAAAATTACTTTTGTTGCTACCTCATAAGTATAATTTTTCTACTGTTATGAGATGTAATATAAATATATTTGTAGATAGAGGTTTGTCAAAAGGGACATGACCCATAGGTTGAGAACCACTTCACTAACGGCTTAAGTAAGAATGTCCATAGCTAGCTGGGCAGTTGTGGTCCATGCCTTTACTCCCAGCACTCGGGAGATAGAGACAGGCAGATCTCTGTGAGTTCGAGACCAGCCTGGTCTACAGAGCAAGTTCCAGGACAGGCTCCAAAGTCACACAGAAAAGACTCTGTCTTGAAAAAAAAACAATAGAAGAAGAAGAAGAAGAAGAAGAAGAAGAAGAAGAAGAAGAAGAAGAAGAAGAAGAAGAAGAAGAAGAAGAAGAAGAAGAAGGTGGTGGTGGCCCATGGCAGTTGACTCCAGGGCATCCATCAACAGAACAGGACAGAACAGATGGACTATAGCATTTATTTCATTTATTGGAATAAATAAAATTCATTTATTGGGATACTAAAAACCATCATTGGAAACAAGTAGAGAATGATATTTAAAAGTAAGTACTAGGGAAAAAAAAGTAAGTACTAGGCCTAGGGAGATGGCTCAGCAGGGCAAGGTGCCTGCAAAACAAGCCTGATGACCCGAGTTCAATCCTTAGACTTCCATAAAGGTGGAAGAAGAGAACCAGCTCTACAACGTTGTCCTCTGCCTTCCACACATGAACTTGCCATGTGTGTGCCTCCCCCGCCACACATACACACACAGCATTTTTTTTAAAGGTTTATTTTTGTGACTTGACTTCTGAGATCTCAGAACAGGCCAAACATTGAAGAAGGGTATTGGGACCACAGCTGTACCTGGAGATAGAGAGTGGGGTCAGCGGGAGTGAGGGCTCTTTCTAAGGTGATGGCGGTGTTTTCTACCTCTACAGGAGTTGTGGTGCCACTAATGCACATGCTTTTGAAACAGAACAAATAAGTAACAGACATTTATATCGTTCATAGCATGTACATTTTACTGCGAAAGAACATAAGTGTGAGAGAGTATTGATCTCTAATTAATAACATGCACACTGAAGTGATTTTGTCTGACACAGAAGGAGCATGACAGTGTAAGATCTTCTAGACTCACCTGTAGGGTTCCATGGGGCTCATTTCTTTCCATGGCTAAGAGGTATTCCAATGCATACATGGCAAGCTGTGTAGAGATCTGTAATTTTCTTTGAGGTGAATAAAGATGCCTCAACAGAAAGAAGGATGAACATATTACTAGACACATGATAAGCTCCTAACTGTTCCCTGAAAACATTTTCAATATTGCACTATACTAAAAACAGCAAATGCCCACATCTTCAACCTGTCCAGGAATGATTCTTTAACCTCCTACTGACTGTAACTGCTTTTCTTCAACGGGGCTGCTGTGCACAGCTGCTAGACCTGGAGCTCGGGTATCCTCCTTGCTCCAGGTGTCTGCTTCTCACCACCCTTTTCTCCCCAGGTCTTGCAGGTCAAGCTATTATCCCAGACTCCCTCTCCTCCAAGAAGAATAACCTGCAGAGTTAGTTCTTTCCCCCTTGAGTGCGGTCCACATATGGCGCTGTCTAATGAAGATCTCTCTCCTCAGCTGTCCTCCACGACATTTCCAATTCTTTCTAAAATGAATTTCACCTTTGCTCATCATTCAAAAACATTGCTCAAGGGCTGGTGAGATGGGTCAGTGGGTAAAGTGATAGCCATGCAAAGTGAGGGCTGAAGATCCCAGTACTCGTGTAAAAGCTAGCTGAGTGTGGCAGTCAGCCTGGAATCCCAGCACCTGGGAGGTAGAGGCTGGGGATCTCTGGGGGAAACTGGGTAGGTTGACTAACTAAATTGGTGAGCTGTGGGTTCCCATGAGAGATCCTGACTCTGCAGCTTCCTCTTTTAGTCTGTCTTATTCTAAAAGGTTCTCATAGCTTCTGACCCACAAACAATCTTTTTTTTTATTTTTCTACAATCATTGCTCATCTTCTTTTTGCCAAACAGTAATCAGACCCCAGGGTCTTACTCATCCCTGACTTACAAAATCCTGTGCACACTGATTGTTGTTTGGTCCAAACCTTTTCTCTCTTGGCAGGTCTTGGCCTTCTTCTTACCTCTGGGTAACAGTCCTTTACGGCTGTTTGTTTGGCAGAATGCGTCTCATCTTGCTCACCGTTGGAAGTGCGGGGGGCCCAGTCTTCCTCAGTTCCCAGCTAGCAGTGTTATAGTCTGGCTTCATGCATCCAGTCATCCCACTCACCACGCTGTCATCTTGAGTTTCTCACAAGCTTTGCGAGCACGAGGGAGCTGACTTCCCATCTGACACGCGACGGGTCTTCTCTTCCAGTTGTCTTTCCCATCTTAGGGGATGGGGATTGCGTTCTCTCAGCTGCCTTGGGTCTGCAAACTTGACTGGCAGATGCTGGAGCTGGAAGATTCTTCTAAGTTAGACTATGTACATCTCCATTCAAATCTACCTGGTGACCAGGGGCAGTGTGAAAATGAGACTAACCACATTTCTATAAGGCTTCTCTGGACCCTCCATTTTGCCCCCCCCCCGGGCTAAATGAATGCCTCATTAACGAAAACTAAAGCATGTCAAACCAACCCATCTAGTAGTTTTCTATCTTACTAAAATTAAAAACTGAGTCCTGCGTCTTTTTTTTTTTTTAAACAGTCCTCTCCTCTAAGTGGATCGCAGTTGACTAAAGAGGTATAGGTATGAATTCTTAATGCATTTGCCTGTCTGTGGATACTCATGTGATAGGCGAAGCTTTCTCTAGACTGCTCTTCCAGCCCTCCTCCTTATCCATTCCGGCCACTGACATAGCTGGCTCTTGCAAGATCTTCCTGCTTGTCTACATCAGGATCAAGGAATTCTTTGATGGCACCTAGCACCACTATCCAGGCTGCTGTTTTTCTGATGTACAGAAAATTCATTCCTTTAATAAGCCTTTATCCTAAGACACTGAAACATTTCTGATTCCAGGGTAGAGTGTGACTTCTGGGTTTCTGTAATCGCCCCTCACTGCCTTCCCATGACCTTGTATTATCACAACCTTCATATATTGTTCTTTCTGTGTGTCAAATAGGTTCCATCCAAAGAGAAGCAACCATACTTGGCATTTCTTGTCTCTAGATGTTCATCCTGTAGATAGTCACGTCCCATCCATTTCTTCTTTCAAATCATGGTTGAATATTATCCCAGAGTAGTGTTCTTTATTTACACAGTAGCTCCTATTCTCTGCAAGCCCAGCTCTGGGTCACCCTTTGTGTTATGTGCCTTATGCACAATACCACTCAGAATGCTACTCATGTATGGATTTATCGCTCATTTTCCCACCAGGAATTTGTATCTAGAGTCAATGGTGAGTGGTGGTGATGGCGTCACTAGATAAAAAAAGAATTACTTTGACAATTCTCGAATTGAAATGTAGGATCTCCTTCAATTATGAAAACACAGACTGCACCTCCCATGACCGAGCAGTGGCTGTGGTTTATCTTCCAGCAACAACACATGTATTCCCTATAGCATTGCCATTGTGACAAAACCATGAACCACCATTTGTACTCACCTTTGAAATCCTGACAATTATTAAGCTTGTCTCCGAGGCCATGTGATGGAAGCCTTCCTGAGAGAGTAGACAGATGGGTGTCTGCTTGTCATTCCACCACCAATTGCAAAGACAAAGTATTTCTGAATGGGAAGAAAGTCTTTTTTTAAATTTTTTAATTTATTTATTTATTAAAGATTTCTGTCTCTTCCCTGCCACTGTCTCCCATTTCCCTCCCCCTCCCCCAATCAAGTCCCCCTCCCTCGTCAGCCCCAAGAGCAATCAGGGTTCCCTGCCTGTGGTAAGTCCAAGGACCACCCACCTCCATCCAGGTCTAGTAAGGTGAGCATCCAAACTGCCTAGACCCTAGGCTCCCACAAAGCCAGTATGTGCAGTGGGATCAAAAACCCATTGCCATTGTATAGAGGTACTGCAGAAACTAAGAGACCATGGATGCAAACCCAAACTACTATACCCAGCCAAGCTATTGTTCACTATCAATGGAGAAAACAAGACATTCCAGGATAAGAACAAATTTAAACAATACGTAGCCACAAATCCAGCCCTACAGAAAGTAATGGGAAGAAAGTCTTAATGGCTTCTAGTATTTCCTTTGTCAACCCATAGAAGAAATAAGTTGTCCCTAGTGCTTGTTTAGAATTTTGTAAGAGTGGTCTGTTCAAAAAGGAATTCTTGTCTATAATAAGACTGTATGGCCTTTTGTAACAGAGATAGGCGTACGGGTCAGAGAGAAGGGACGTGTTCAAATAGCCTTGATGTTTGGCATAATGACTAAACCACGTGACTTAAAAATCCCACTTCCAGGTGAATGTGTAGTTACACCATGTTGCAGGTGTTGAAATAGGAGCGGCGGCAGGGCTGCGTCCCCGGCACCCGGCTGCCCTCATGGCTAGCTTATGCCCAGAAATAATTACACGGAAACTGTATTCTTTCAAACACTGCCTGGCCCGGCTAGGTCCACCTCTTATTGGCTAGCTCTTACATATTGTTCTAACCCATTTCTAATATTCTGTGTAGCCCACGAGCTGGCTTACCAGGGAGGATCTTAACCTGCGTCTGTCTGGAGCGGGAGAATCATGGCGACTCCTCCACTAAGCTTCTTTATCCCAGAATTCTCTTCTGTTTTCTCCGCCTACCTAATTTTCTGTCCTATGAGGGCTGAGGCAGTTTCTTTATTAATAAGAAATCACTCCCACATCAGTTCCCCTTTTTCTGTTTAAACAAAAAAAGGCTTTAACTTTATGCTGCTCCTATTTCAACAGATGGCGCCCGACGTGATGGGCTAAATCCACTTAAAAACCTGAGAAGGCTTAAAAATAAGGGAGAGAGAGTTTAACACAGATTTTTAATGTTTGTTGGTGGCGTGCTGTAGAGAAATTTCCTGATTCAGCAACAGCAGCAGAAAAAAAGCTGCATCATTTTAAAGCCGGCTTCCTGGGGACTGTGCTGCCAGCGTGAACTCTGGCTTTAAAGCATTTCAAGGCTTTTATGGGACTGGATGTTTGTGTTCCCGCTTGGGATCGGAGGAGAGTGCTCTGAGACTGTGCCAATGGCTCAGCGCTCCCCGCCTGCACCTGGGCAGAAGGCCGAATCAGGCTTAGACAGGCGGAAGAGCATGGCGGATTCCTGCCGCCATACAGAGAGGCGTTTTCAGACTGTGCAGTGCTCTGCGTGTCAGATTTGGCTGTAACTTGGATGAAAAGAGTTTCTGTGCTGCACACTCAGTCTCAGAATTAAACTGCTGATTGCGGCTCCAATGTGGACTGCTGTGTGCCTGGAACTGTGCTCAGCTCAGAAGCACCAAATGGCTCTGAGGCAGGAGAGGCTTGGCTCAGCTCTGCCATGCTGAACCTTGCTGGTCTCAGGCAGGAACTACCGTAATTGCCTTAAAACTGCGCAGTTAAGGTTTAGACTGGGCAGGACACAGGCTGTACCGTATTACCTGTACATGGTGCAACTTAAGTTTTTAAGAACTCCTTAACATTTTAAGAAATGATCCTGGATAGTAAAAAAATTACAGAGTCACAATAAAACAGATTCAGACACTGTTGGATGAATATACGTAGGCTTGGGAGAGAGAAGAAAAAGAATATAAAGAATAAAGTTAATGTCTTAAAAAAAGGGTAAAGTCTTTAAAGAGACAGAGTACAGAAGTACAGATAGTTATAGATTAAGAGAAATAAAGAAAAATAAGTCACGTAAAAATGGAAAATTCACAGAGAGTCTGGATTATGTACATTGTGTTTTCTTTAAAATTTTTGACTGTGAAGGAGCTAAGTACAGAGAGACATTTCATTATATGGGCTGCCAAGCTAAACCAGAATGGATATAAGGGTATTACGATTTCAGAATTTGGATCTAAGGTTATGATGCTTTGGAAAAGTCCTTCTTTTGTTTTCACAGAGGATGTGACCCTATGGATTGCATCTATTCCGATTTGGTATGATAGACCACGCCCTCCTGAAAGGTTGCTGTGAACACCCTCAAAAAATTACTTCACTCAACTGCCAACTGAGATGAACCTGGCACACAGGTTACACCCTAAATGATCTGATTAACAGCGCCCCTATTCAGCAGGAAGCAGTTTGGAGAGAAAAAACTACGCCCATGTTCCCAAATATTGTTTATACATGTTCTTTTACATTTAAAGGGGGATATGATATAGATATTAATAATTTGCATTGGTATGGATTTTATGGTCAATTTTGTTATATGTATATGTATTTTTGATCTTGATTAAGGTATTGTGATTGTGTAGTTCATTTAAAATGTAATGTATAATTAGGAAATATAGGTTTTTAATGGATAATCATCGCTAATAGTTAAGCTTGTAGTCATGTTAGTTAGATTTTCTAGATATATAGAGATATATTTCAGTTAGATAGGCATTCTTCATATCTCTCAAAGACTGCAGAATATGGCATTTTAAATGTTTTAATAACTTAGGGCTTTTCATGACAATGAGACACGTCTGCTCCTGGCAGCACCAATCTACTTCAAAAGGAAGATGGGCATCGAAGAGGATCCTTATGGAGTTTGATAGCCATTTGGGCAAGAAACTGCTCTTGCCTGGACTGTTGCATAAACTGGACACAGAGAACCCGCAGAGAGAGGACTGCTGAACTTGCCTAAAGGTGAGATGGTCTTTTGGGGTTCCTGATTCATGAAAGAGTCTGCGAGACATTCTGCAGGACACAGCAGAAAATGACTGAACTGTCTTTGAAATTTCCTGCTTCATGGAAATGTCTCTGGATACCATGGGCCTGTAGGCCGAAGATGGATGCCCCAACGGTACAGAGGAACTTTGGGTGACTGTCCAGGCAGCGAGATGTCTATGTCATTTCTAGAGTTTTCTTATTTCTTGTTTGATAGGTAATATTATATCCTTCTGGAATCTTTGATGGAGTTGAAGAATGGTTATTTATAGTTTTCCTTAGTTATGATAAAAGATAAAATAGATATAAATATTATAACTGTAATTCTTACTTGATAACTGTTTTGTGATATATAATTTTACTATGTTAAAGTTAAAGCCTTTCTTTTTTGTTTAAACAGAAAAAGGGGAAATGATGTGGGAGTGATTTCTTATTAATAAAGAAACTGCCTAGGCCCCTTGATAAGGCCCACCCTTAGGTGGGTGGAGAAAACAGAAGAGAATTCTGGGAGAAAGAAGCTTAGTGGAGGAGTTGCCATGATTCTCCCGCTCCAGACAGACGCAGGTTAAGATCCTCCCTGGTAAGCCAGCTCGTGGGCTACATAGAATATTAGAAATGGGTTAGAACAATATGTAAGAGCTAGCCAATAAGAGGCTACAGATAACGGGCCAGGCAGTGTTTAATAGAATACAGTTTCCGTGTAATTATTTCTGGGCATAACCTAGCCTTGCAGGCGGCCGGGTGCCGGGGATGCAGCCCTGCCGCTCCTATTTCAACATGCAGGCTTCTCAGTTGTGATATAATATTTATTTGAGTTCTACGTATCTGACTGTATATGTTAGAAAACACTATTTTGAGATAAGATCCACTGACCATGCAGCTGCCCTGGGCCCTCAGTATTATAAAGTTAAACCTGCTTCTGAATGCAGGCTTCTCAAGAGCATAGCCTTTCTCTTTTGTTCACGTCTCATTTCTTTACTCAGAGTCTACCACTTGGTGGGGGAAATGATGAATTTCAGTTATTACCTGTGACTTTGTAGGCTTTGTTATACACACACACACACACACACATATATTTGTGTGTGTGTATACACACTTATGTATATATGTATATAAATTCCTCCCTTCCCCTTATTTGCCATAGGTGACAGGTTCATTAAAGAACTCACATTCCAGCCGTGGTGCACGCCTTTCATCCCAGCACTTGGGAGGCAGAGGCAGGCAGATCTCTGTGAGTTCGAGGCCAACCTGGTCTACAAGAGCTAGTTCCAGGACAGGCTCCAAAGCTACAGAGTAACCCTGTCTCAAAAAAACAAAAAAAAAAAACAAAAAAAAAAAAAAGAAAGAAAGAAAGAAATTACATCCCTTCAAAATGACTTAGAAACAATATTCCTAAGAATCCTGCTGAAAAGTAAGGGTTTGTTTATTTGTTTGTTGTTGTTTTTTGTTTTTGCTTTGTTTTGTCTTTTGTTGTTTCCAACACGATGCTAAACCTTTCCTACATCCCTATTTGGAGGAAACAGAACTAGAAACTAGAAAACAAAAACTGAAATGTCCCTGCAAGAACGATACTGCAATAACTCAGACTTGGGGATTTCCATGCTGGCTTTGTTCCCCGCAGGAGAAGCATTGCTTTGTGTCTGAACCGGTGTTTTCACTGTTTAAGAACATGGATTCAAACTGCTACCTGTCAACAGGTCTAGTGAAGGAAGGTTTTTGATTGGAAACAGGAAATACTTCCCACGACTCTGGTGCCTTTAACACTTTGCTTATTGAGAAGCAAAGCCTTGGGGAAATGTGTCTTCACCCACCAGGGTTAGTTTAGTGAATCTGATTGAAAGGCACAAATCAATTACAGGGGCAAGTAAGTTCCCGCCCCTTCTGATGCATTTCCCAGTATGGAATTCAGTGACTGGAAAGGGGCTTTTCTAAATGAAACTACTGTAAAATCTGATTGCTATCTGATGAATAGTTCTGCTAGCCAATCAATGTGTTGCCTTAAAAATACAGTATTTTATAAATATTTGAAGGAGAGTAAGCTAACGTTTACTGGTCTTTTAGAAATTTTACCAATATTTCCCCATTTGACTTTTCCCAGGAGGTCACTATCAAGGCTACAGAAGTTTGGAGAAGTCAGCTGATTTGCTCAAGGTCACTCTCCTTCCACGCCCACGCGGACTTTCTGACTCAAAAGAAACTGTAAGAAAAGTACGATTCCACATCGTCAGTCTGGTTCTCTTACTTGTTCAACACTGCAAGCTGGCTGAGTTAAAAGATTAAATAAATGTGTTCTAAAAGGCAGCACCTCTAAGTGCTGGCAAAAGAAATCAGTCTTATCATTTGCCATGGGGGAAGGTAATTATAAAAGTAAATACTCAGAGAAAGGGACAATGTCAGTGTTCTTCAGTCAAAGTAGTTGGTAGTGAGTGTTCGGAGCCTGGGGCTGTCTCTGCTACACTGGAAGACTGTTGGGATTGGAGCTGTTTTAAAGCCGTAATTAGCACTAAAGTGAGAAGTTTACCTTGGCTAATCAGAGGGCAAGAAAGAGAATCAACAGGGAGGATACTGCTGCTGTGATTCCATACTTGATGCCTTGACCCAGAACCACCAGAGAGTGTCCCCTGGACCAGTGGTCCTTGCCCCTGCTTCAGGAACACAGCACAGGGCTATGGGAGTTACCCTCGGCAGAGGCGGTTGGCAAATTCCCCTAGTCTGTGAGGGATGCCAGCTGTCCTTTGTCCACTGCGGGCTTCTGAGCTCAGAGAAAGGGCTCTCTGAAGCCCATAGAAACCTGTTTGACTTGTATCTAGGAGGCCAGGCCTAAAGTGCAAAGTGTCTCAAGAACAGCCCTCAAGACCAGACTGGAAAGAGAAAAACACCTGTTCTCCTAGCTTTGAAGGCCCTTCATGGTGTGTTCTATGCGGCTTGTGAGTCTCCTGGAAAACTGAGCCCCCTTCTACCTGAGCAGTGCCCTCTCGGCCTTTGCTAACTTTCTCCTCTCCTTGGTCTCACTCCTCCACATCCCCAGTGTTCTCAGATTTCTTCCCCAAACAAGCTGCTTTCACTTAAATTCTTTTGTCAGATTTTAGAATACCAACAAAAAGTACATTTTATGGTCTAGCACTGAAAAAGTAGAATAAGTAACTAACTAAATGATAGAAACAGCAGAAACGCTATGTGTTTGGTCGCATTTCCTGATGACGAAGCCCAGTTGTAATCCTAGAGCCACAAGGTAGAATCAGATGTAGGAGCAGGCCTGGGGATGGATTTATAGCTCGGCGACTTTTCAGTAATCAGGAGACTGTAGGCTCCATTGTGAATGGTGATGATCCATCTCCCTTGTCCTCCAGAGAAACCGGACTTTGTTGCCTAATATGGCCTTTGTAGCTACATACATGGAATTTTTCCCATTTCCCTCTTCTTTCTGGTTTTTAGACAGTTGGGAGGGGACTGGCAATTGGATCACAACTGTATCGGTTACTTTTTCTGCCATGTAAGAAGGAAAGGGTTTGTTTTGGCCCACAGCCATGACAGTCCTTCATGACAGGGCTTCATGGCGGCAGTTGCTCGAGGCTGCTGCTCACACCACGTCTCCTGCCAGAAGCAGAGCCGTGTGCTTTCTAGTGCTTAGCTGTGTTCTTCTTTAGTCTAGAACCCCAGCCCGTGGAACATCTCCCTTCTCCCTCAGTCTAGAACCCCAGTCCATGGAATACTGCCCTTCTCCGTCAGTCTAGCACCCCATATAACCCCAGTCTGTGGAACACCACCCTTCTCCCTCAGTCTAGAATCCCAGCTGGAGGAACACCACCCTTCTCCCTCAGTCTAGAACCCCAGTCCATGGATTACTGCTCTTGTCCTTCAGTCTAGAATCCCAGCTGGCGGAACATGGCCACACATGCTTAGGGTGGGTCTTTCCAATTCAGTTAATCCATCTAGAAACTTCTCATGGACACATCCATAGGTGTGTTTCCAGGGTGATACTAAATCCCATCAAGGTGACAAAAATGAACCAGTCCAACAACGTATCTTTCATTTGCAGATTGGACTGATTGGAAGCACCTTTTCTGGAGATCAATTTCAAAGAAATCTTCTTGCCAGGAAAGTGAGGACAGACAAAGGCTAATTTTACCTTAAGCTGAAGAGCTCTGCTGACAATATGTAGCCCTCTCTTCAGAGAACAATGGGAATGGAATTCCATGCTTATGTTTAGAACATTCTTTGCAGAGGCTGTGTGCCAAACGTAGAGCTAGACCCACAAGCAAGACACTGTGGCTTGTGATTCCCATTAGCCTTGAGGGTGTTTGTCAACAGAGAAGGACAGAAAGTGACATCCCAACCGCTCTCCCCACCATACCAAAGCTGTGTGAAATCTAACATTCCCCTATGGTCTCTTTCCTTTTAAAGAATCCTAACATCCCAATATGCTTGGAATGTCCCACCACCTCTTTCTCGCCTTACTGTTCTCCTGCCCCAGATGGGTTTTATTTTGATCCTGGATTTTGTTTTTATCATTCTCAAGGATGTTTTAGTCTTTCTACTACACAGACAGCATCTGAAGCCGCAGTATTATTTGGATGGTTTCTGAGACACATATGAGTGGACCATTCTCCCCCTCAGCTTTGCTCAACAACCTACTTTGTGGTTACACATGTGTAATTTGGCCCACTTATTCCAACTGCCATAAGACATTCTATTGTATGAGTGAATCACAATTTGTTTTCCCTTCTTTCCAACCCAGAACACTTGTCTGCTTCCCATGTCTTTTTTTTTTTTTAAAGATTTACTTATTGGTTATATTTTCCTGCACACCAGAAAAGGGCATCATATCTCACTACAGATGGTTGTGAGCTACCATGTGGTTGCCAGAAATTGAACTCAGGACCTCTGGAAAAGCAGTTAGTGCTCTTAACCTCTGAGCCATCTCTCCAGTCTCCCCCCCCCCCCTTTTTATAACCAACACCGTTTCGGAGAATATACTTAGATGGCTCTTTGTAAGGAACTCCTTGCAAGACAAATGCCTACAAGTGGAAATGTCACACGGGCTGTGTGAGGCTTCAGCTTCAGCAGACACAGCAGAGATGCTCTGCGGAGACCTATTTATGTTTCTCTCAGCATGTTTGACATTTTTCTTTCTCCCACATCCTTGCCCACATTTGGTATGGACAGATTAAAATTTTTTTTCCCAACCTGTGGGCTGTGAAAAACATCTCATTTCTGGTTGTAATTTGTACTTTTCTCATTGCTACAGTTTTGGGAAGGGTTATTTATACATTTTAGATGCTCGTCCTGTGTGAGTTTAAATTCATGGCAAATATTTCCCCAGCCAGTGATGTTTTTATTTAATATTATTTTTTAGCATCTTTGGATTTTCTTAAGTTCTGAATTTTAACTTAGACATGTTTATCAACTGTCTTTCTTACAGCTACTGCATTTCTTATGCTTTATAGAAAATCCTCCCCCATCCTAACACCATTGAGACATCCTTTTACTTTAGAGTTTTTCCCATTCTGTTAGACTTAAAACCTGCCTAGGTGTGCATATGAGTCTCTGCACTGCATGTATGTATGTGCATCATATGTGTGCCTGGTGCCTGCTGCGTTAAGAAGAGGTGTTAGATCCCCTGCAACTGTAGGTACTGGTGGTTGCAAGCCATCATGTGGGTGCTGGGAACTGAACCTGGGTTCTCTGAAGAACAACCAGTGCTTTTAACTACTGACTCATCTCTCTAGCTCTCTTACATAAATTTTAAACCAGCCCCACCTACTGACATAGCATTTAACTAAATTACTTTGAATCTGCTCATTTAGGGATAGTTGATATGCTATCATTAGAAGGACATTGAAACATCCTTCTAATATACATGCCTCTGTCTGTTGGATTGTTTCAAGAGTTTCCACATCAGCTTGTCTTTATTTTAAATGGGTCTACATTTCTCAAGCTCTTCCAAAAGGGAGGAGAAGAAGGCTCTGCCTCCTGATGCTCTCTGGTAAGCCAGCTCATGGGCTACACAAAATATTAAAAATGGGTTAAAACAATATGTAAGAGCTAGCCAATAAGAAACTGGACCTAGCCAGGCCAGACAGTGTTTGAAAGAATACAGTTTCCGTGTAATTATTTCTGGGTATAAACTAGCCATGCTGGCGGCTGGGTGCCGGGGACGCAGCCCTGCCGCCGCTCCTATTTCAACAACTACTGGTCCCACCACTCACGTAAGCAGAAAAACTTATGAATGAAACCCCTACAAACCCATGCATCTCTACAGGGCCGTGGAGGAGTTCTGAGGGTGAATGGCCCAGGAAGAGAGAACATCCAAAACTGGCTGTATCTCCTTTTATGACCTAGCGCTGGGAGTCCACAGGGTTACTTCTGCTTACCCATATGTTACCGTAGTAACACATCCTAGCATGGGGGGGAGAACTATTTAGCTGTTCATAGCACGTTTGAACAAGCACACATATATGGTTATTGTTTTATAGAGGATCTCAGGATAGCTTCTCCAAAGATGACATCTGAACATAGCCTAACAAAAGTGAGGCACCAAGTCAGGATCATATTTGAGAAAGTGGAGAAAGATCTAGAACAAAGGCCCAGAGGCAGCTATGATGGGTGAATCAGAAGCAGCATGGCTAGAACAGCGGTCAGAGAAATCCAGGACTCATTCTCTAGACACCTGTAGGTGATGGTAGGCTCCGGTTCTTACATGGTGCTATGAGAAAACAGTGCTTTAAAGAGTTTTGAGATGGTCCCTTTTTGAGATACAAGGCTCAGGAGTTTGTGGTGTAGTTGACATCTTTCTGCAGACGAGCCACACAGAGGTGAAACACGAATGCAATGTCCACCCAGGGCTGGGCGATCAACGCTGAGACCTTGTAAATGTTATTCGAAACTGTAATTTGTTTGAAGTTATAGGCTTATAGATTCCTACTATAGAAGATTAGCACTATATTGTCTATGATACCCACACACATGCATACCACTAAGATTCAGTGCTAGTCCCATTTTCTGCTTTTGGAAAGCTTTTAAACATGAGTGGTGGTAATTATCCTGCATCTTTGCCTTTCACTCTCCACAGCCACTACTTCTTGCTTTGCTCTCTGCTCTAGGAACTAAGTTTAGTGACCTCTTGTTCCACTGGCTTCCGTAATGGTATAGCCAACAAACTTCGGCAACAAAGTTTCGGCAAACAAGAAGAGAGAGAAGACTGAGATCCAGGCATTCAGTCCCTGGTCTGGACCCTTTTGTGCTCAACTCTCTCTTAAAGACAAAGCTCATAGCTTGGTTTCAAGCATCCTGTTCTTCATGACTCTTCTTTTAATTCTAGTAGCCTTTCTCTCCCTGTTCAGTCTGGGGGAAATGACATCTTTACTATAACTAGTCTTTAGTTCACAAACTCTCTCCTATGGGTCTCTATACCCACACCAATGTAAAAAGACCCCTTGCAAATTAAAATTTGTTAGGGAAGTTTATTATTCACACACTCTGTCTGTCTTCACTGGGGCCCGGAGCCAGCATGGCAACAGTGCATCTTTCAAAATCCAAAGTAGGGTATCTATGCTTTTAATTTTGTTCTATTCTCTTCTTCTATTTGTCTCTTTTCTTCCTCCTCCTTACTGTAGCCTATAAAAGTACAGGAAATGCAGAGAGATGTGTATAGAGGTCCAGGAAAAAACTTACAGGGAACTTGTGAAATAAACAGTTTGTTCCCTCCAGGTTCTGTTTGGGAGTCAGAGCCCATGTGAGCTGGCACATGGGTTTCCCTTATGTTAATAGGACAAGATTGGCCCCTAGCTGCTTCCCATCACCATTTCCCATCCTGCCCTCTCAAATCACCCAGAGTTATTATTATCTCTTGAAAATTTACAATGAAATTTTAGCAGAGATCTAGAAGAACTGAATCACACTTCTATATGAGGATTCAGCTCTAAAAATATAGCAAAAAGCTCTGGAATAAGGAACCAATCATAGTGTCCAGAACTTGGCAAATCTTCACTGTCTGGCCTGCCTCCTATAATCAAATTTAACAGTGATTTTTTTTTCATCTGATTCTTGGACCTTGTATTTTTTTCTCGTCCGTGGACCTGCTCCTTAGCACCTCTGTCTCTTTTGTATTTTTCCAGAGAAAGGTATTGCAGAGAAGATCTAGCTGTCAGGATTCCCAGCAGCTAGGACACTTATACTTCTTTAGGACTTTCTACTTTACAGTTTTTGTAAAGAAAATTGTTGTATAGGATCTTTTGAGTGACCAACTCACTTGGACAAAGCTCTGTACTAAGTATCTCCCAGTTAACGACTGCTCAAGGAATGGCTACAGTTTTTCCTAGAAGAGGCCAACTCAACATCTGGCTTAAAATGTATTTGGCTTGCAGGCTCCAAAGTAGTCTCTACTTCTTCCCCCAATGGAAGACTTACAAAAGCTAAGGGAAATGCAAAATCTTTGACAACTGAAAGCATAGTCACTGATGTGACTAGACAGGAGAAAGAAATGTATGCAGAAACTCCGCCACGGATAACTCAAGGTTGGTATTGCCTTAGAGCTACCCAGAACCAAGGTGGAGTTGGATGACTGTGGGGACAGTCTCCTAGCCCCACTGTACAGGGGAGTGCATTAATCTTGTGGGTTTCAGAAAGACCGTATATTCAGAAATGAGCTTAACCTGGACTATAGAAGGATTTCTGGTGGGCAGATAAAAGCCAGCATTCTTCATGAACTTGTGAGATGGGTTTTCCATCCCCCCAAAGCCCCTCCCCCTAGTTACTGGTCCTCTTTATAACCCGTATGACTCGCTCACCTCGTTCTTCATTGCTATGCTATCCTCTTTTTCCCACTGTTCTGTCCTGCTCCTCCACTTCCCTCACCTCAGCCATATCCCGGTCTTCTGTTTCTCCCTGCTCTGGGCTCTCTCGCATGCCTCTGGATATTTTCTTTCTCTTATCCACAATAAAAAACCTTCCCCTAATGGAGCTCTCATGTCGGCAGTTTCTTTACTGTACCCCTTCACAGCAGTTCCCAGTACTCTCGCTAGACAGCAGGTTAGCTCAAAATGCTCTCATGTCAAAATATTAGAGCCATTCATTTTATGTGGGTCAGAAATCCAAACAACTGTGTTCTGTGCTGTTGTGTCTAGGGTCTCACAGGGAAGACTCAAAAGCTAAAAAGCTGGAATCACATTAAGCGTCTTTTATTTATCTTCCTATGAACACTACAAAAGGCATCTCCATGCCGTGGGCTCTTTTTACAACCTGGAGGCTAAATTCTAAGTGTGTGTGCTTCAAATGAGAAATCAGGCTAGACAGCACACACACACACACACACACACACACACACTCTCACACACACAAACATACACACACATCTGTCCTTGGAAGTCACGATGTCACTTTTGTCACATTTTCTTGGTTAAGATGGTTGGAAATTTCAAGAAGAGCCAGGCAGTGGTGGTCCACACCTTTAATTCCAGTAATCAGAAGGCAGAGACAGGAAAATCTCTGTGAGATTGAGGCCAGCCTGGTGTACAGAGTGAGTTCTAGGGCAACCAGGACTACACAACAAAACCCTGTCTCAAAAAATCAAAAAAAAAATTTCAAGAAGAAGGAGCAGAGCTTTCTACCCCCACTCTTCCCTCGGTTGGTGGAATGTCACTTTATGTCATAAGAAATCATGTATAATGAGTTATGTATTTTGGTACAGCCATTTTTAGAAGATACAACAGGCCATGATGGGGCTGCTGAGGGTTAGATGGCTCAGACTGGTCTCATGCTACCCTGCTTTTACAATCTCTGGCTGTGAGCTAGCAAATTCTGTCACCTCTCTGCACTTCTTACAAAACTGATGCAAAGAGTCAATGAGTTGCCTCATAAATGCTGTTTAGTAGTTGGTGTGTATTAGGTCACAGGGCATTTCATTCTTGTTATCTAACTCAGCAGAAGGCAGTCCCGAGTCAACTGCTTTCCTTCAGTTCATTCTCTACCAGGGAGGAAGAGGCTCTGACATAAAGGCAAGATAAACTCCATGTGAGCGCTGACAGAGACTGGTAGGAGAGGAAAGAAGCTGTTTGTAGCACTGTCTTTCTGAAGAACTGGAAACCTTCAGCCTGGTCCTGGTCCCTTAGAGGTCTGGGGAAACTGCTGAATCTGGGGAGACAGAATCAGTGGCAGGGGAGAGCGCCCAGGTGAAGGTTCATGCTCCCTACTAAGACTCAGTTTACAGGATAGAAACTGCGGAGGAGAGCCTATGATGAGGAGGCAGAGGGGAGGAAGAGGGAGGCAGTTTGACCCTAGACATTTTGTTCGAGGCACAGTCTCACATAGCCCAGGCTGGCCTCCAACTCTCCATGTGGCCAAGGATGACTTTTATCTCCTCATCCTCCTACTTCTTTCTGACATGTGCCAGGATTACAGACCTATCTGTGCTGTTATGTCTGGCTCCTAACGTTTCTGAACTTGATTTTGAATGGCGCAGTAGTCAACATAATAACATATTTCCCTAACGATCCCATTAGCTATCCCGCCTGCTAGGGTTGTCTGTCCAGAGAAACATATACCAAAGTCATTAAGCTTGCTTTCGTGGGTGGCAAGGAATTTTTTAAAAAGAATTTTAAAAATATGTATTTAATAATTTTATTTATACATATGTGTATGCTTATGTGAGTTTATGTGAACCACATGCATGCAGGTCCCTGGATAAGCCAGAAGGCATCACATCCCCTGAACCTGCAGTTACAAAGTACAGGTGCTGCAATCCCAGCCAGGGTTGCTCCTCGCCAAGAGGAGTTAAGTGTTCTCCCCTGCTGGCTTCTCTTTTCAGCCCTTAAAACCGACTTAAAAATGATCTTCTCCAAGACTGCAAAGACGATGGCTCAATGGGTAAATGCATATGCTATGTGAGCCTGGAGATCCGGGTTTGGTTCCCAGAACTCATGTATCAGTAGAGAGACCAGACTCCACAAAGTTGGCCTCCGAGCTCTACGACCATCTCTGTGATACTTCACAACAGCCATCATCACACACATACATACTAATAAATTTTTATAGAAGATATGCTCTCATTTCAGGGTTTGAGTAAATAGTAGAGAAAAATGATCCGTTGTACAGCACTTGTCCCTGTCCTCCCACAATGCACTTGTCCCTGTTCTCCCACAATGCCTTTGAGTGTCAACTACCAAGACAGTCAATCTCTGCTGCTCATTTTCCTTCAGAATAAGGGAGAGTTGGCTGACTTTCCTCTCACCTAAACTACAGAGTAACCAAGACTGGCTCCCTTGAAGAGTAGTCAAGATATCTGCTCCTGCTCATACTGGAGTGACCTCAGTGACTGGACACTTCCAAAATCTAAGGTCCCTTTCACAGTCACCTGTTGAAATTAAGTCAGGGATCCATGTTCTTCGGCAGCTCGAGAGCTCGGCTTCTGCTATTTCAATTGAAACCTGCTGTAATTCGCAAGAAGACAGGGCTGGGGGAGCGTGGGTGAGAGACTGCAGAGCCCAGCCCAGCACACTCGCTCCTGCTCGCTCCTGCTAACAGCACACCCAGAGGTCCCCAGGGAGGAGGAAGCGCAATAAGAAAACACCTGTGAATTCCTTACACAGCTCCCCCCGTGGCTGCATTCCATCCTTTCCTCGGCCAGAAAAGATTCATTTGTTCCATCTCTGACCTCAGGGCACGGACAAACGGATGGAGGCCTGGTGTGACTTCTCTGCTCTTGGCTCTATTCCACACACCAATTAATCACCTTACCCTAGCCTGACAAGCCAAACTCTGCTGCTGTTCATCCTCTGGCTGTTCCGGTGATTGCTCTAAAGTCTTCCCCAGATGCAAGAATCCATCAGCTGTTTTTTTTTTTTTTTTTTTTTAAAGCCTTCCTCACTGTACAGTTCATGCACCGGCTACTGAGAGTGCACAGCACTGACCATGCTCCAGATGGAGCCCTGAGCATGTCACTACTCTCTAAACTCTGCGACTGAGTAGCTTTGCCCCTGTGGCCTTGCCGTTCGGTGTCCTCTAATCTGCCACAACCTCAGAAGAGGGCAACGGTGTCAGAAGATCATATGATGACAATTGAGTGTGCCGCTTGCTCTTCGGTTGGCTTCATTTCTGATTCTAGAATTGGGCAACAGGATTTCGTCTGTGAAATGGAAATGTTCGGATGGGCTGAACAGAAGGATGGTTTCATAGACAAAGGAAGGCTGTACAAAGCAGAAATGAAAAACAGAAAGCAGACCGGTTATTTCAAACTGACCATGGGCTGGGGAATATAGAATGACAGAAAAATAATGAATAGTCTCACATCCTATTACTTCATGGCGCTTTCTGTTGGGATGAAAGGATTACAGGATGTGAGGGCTAAAACAGAGGAGTCTCAGTGTTGTGTCAACTGATGGAACCATAATAGGAAACCTGCATTCTCACCCTGGATGCATGAGCTGTATGTTAGAGGCAGAGGTCCCTGGTGCCTCCCCATTCCCAGTGAAGCAGAGGAAGACTTTGGGCATCACTATTTTCCTTCAGATGTATTCTGTACAATTGTAGTGCATCCTGGAATCTGCGGTGCTCCTGATTAAGGAAGCTTTATTATTACAATTGTTATTATTTGTTCGGTCAGGGTAGCCCAGAAGGCAGAGACCCTTTTAGAGATTTCTCAACTTGGTTATTATCTACCTGTTTCTACGCCAAGTAAACCAGAATCCATGCTGCTAGGGGCCCCTGCAATCTTGCCTTCAAATGTACATATGTGTACCCAGGGGAGAATGTCGGCTCCTTTGACATGTTGGTATCACAGGGGCCCTCGCAAGAATCAAAGGGAAAAGCTCTCAGCCATGCGTAAGCAGAGCACCAAGGGCCTATGCCCTGCCTTCCAGCATGGAGATACAATTTGGGACGTGAGAAAGGTGACACCCCAAACACAAGTTTATGTCAGTTATTCAGGGCTGGCTGTGGATAAAGCAAAGGTGACCACATGTAGCATGTAAATTATATCGTGATAATCTGTGTTTTGTGTTGGTAAGAAACCCTTTCTCCAACACAAAAAGCCCCATTTGAAGAAGCTTCTATCCATCAGCACTTAAGCTTCCAGGAGTTTCTGGCTTCAGAAGCGGGGTCAGTAGAAGAGGATAGAGCAGCAAGGGTGTGCTGCCGAGAGAGAAGCTGCCCGGTGAACTCTGTGGCTGTATTTCATTCTATACTCAAGAGCTTGTTGGAGAAGAGGAAGAGGTTTCTTTTCCCTAGAGAAAGATGGAGACAGAACGGGCATAAATGCTCACCACTAGGGGAAACTGAGGATTTTAGAAGATAATTTCCCTAAGCAGGAGTTGTTGGAGGGATGTCAAATGCACAGAGTGGCCACAGGAGGACACAAAAATACCAAGAAATAGTTTCCTCACATGGCCCTTCCTTGAAGGTTTCAGGAGGCCTTTGGGAATGTTCGGCGCCTTCACCATATGGTAAAACCGAGAGTATTTTGAGTGGATGGTTCTGGAATGATTTCAAAGCTCTTGCTGGTGCAGACGTGTACAGCCTTCTCCAGCTGCCCAGGATTATGAACAGTGGGGGTTACGACACCATGTGGTGAGATTGAGGGGCGGTAGGAGCAGACCCTTCTTGCAGGCATCTGATGCGCATGGGACACTAGGTCCTTTCCCCTCTCCCCTACCCAACAGCACATTCGTTGCACTTTGAGACAGTTCTGCTCTGTCGAGAGAGTCTGAGCAACTCTTTGTGGGAAGAGAGGGCCCAATTTCTTTCATTTCCTTTAAGCCCACATGAGCCAGGCTCATTTCCCTTGTTCCTTCTGAAGAACATGTGTGAAACACTTGGTTCCCTCACGTGGCCTCATGCCTCTTTTCTGTTCGCTTTGGGAGGAGCAGGGACGGAGTCTAAGTTGGGGGGCAGTAAGCTTTGGCCTGAGGATCAGACCCCACCACTGCCTAGTTTTGAAAAACGAATTTCCTTGGAACGCAGCCACCCTCCGCTTACTGCCCATGGCTGCCTCTGAGCAACGGAGGCAGAGGTAAATCATTGCAAAAGAGACCATCCGGCCTGCAAAGCCAAAGCTATTTTCTGTCTGTTCCTTCTGGAGAAAAGCTTTCCAAACTCCAGCTTACATGAAGGAAATATGGGTCAGTGAAGCTCTGAAAAGAAGAGCAGATCCCCAGTGTCTAAGGTGGGACCGCTGGGTTCTGTACGAGGAGAAAGGCTGGGAAGCTGCTTGTATGTAACACAATGACAGAGCAGGTCCACCTGGTCCTAAATGTGTGATAGGGCCGCGTCCAGATGAAGCATTGTTAATGCAAAAACGTAAGTAAAGATGCACTTATGACACCTCTTCCAGTGGACATTCGCCCAGCAAAGCCAACCATTGCAGCTGTCCACTGTCAGAAGGGCGTCAGTCATTTCATAGATAGTCAGTTCAGGAAAAGGCCCAAACTCAAAATTCAAAGTATTTTTTTTTCCACTGAGCGCCTGTTGTTTTCACATCCTCATAAAGTTGTAAATCATAGGTAGTGCTGTCACAGCCGGCTTTCCCTGTGGGATACCGCTGTGCTGAGTGTTCCGTCAGCGCAGGAAGACAGGCACTGTCGTGGATCCGGCACAAGGCTGAAAACTTGAGGCTCAGCGATGCCAAGTCCCCTGCCCTGTCCATACAGCGGCGGGCTGAGAAACAGACCGGGAGAGCGCATCGTTGTCGTCAGATGGACCGGCAGCAGAATCACCATGGACGAGCATGGCAGGGAGTATCTGTGAGGACTCTGTCCAGAGGTGTCAGCTAATGTCTGAGGACAGCAAGGACGGCATTGTCCCAGGGGCTGGGGGCCTGGACTGGCGACGGAGAAAGGGCACCGAGTGCAGCGTTCCTCTCCATTCCCTGACCGCGGATGCAATGACCATCCTCCTCATGCTCCTGCCACTGTGACGTCTCCATCACGATGGACCAGAATTTAAGGTAAGTTCATCCTCCCTCAAGCCATCACAGCAACAAGAATCAATAGTGTTGGCAGGCAGCAGCAGGAATACTGAGAAAGGAAAGTGATTCTTTAGGCGCTTAAGGCTGAACTTGAGATGCTCTGGTTACAATGTATGTGTGTTGTATGAGTGTTAAGTATGTGTATATGTGTACTACTGTGTATGTGCTCATGCATGCTTGAATGCATGTGTATATCAGTATGTGAACATATATAAGTGTGTATGTATGGGTATGTGTGAATGTGCATATGAGTGTATGTTACTGTATGTGTCTGTATTAGTGTGTGTATATGCGTGAGTGAGTGAGCGTGTATGCATATTGTGAATGTGCATATTTGAGTGTATATAGAATTGTATGTATATGAGTATTGTATGTCTGTATGTGGGGGTGTGTATATGTGTGTGTATACCAGTGTGAGTGTGTATATGTGTATGTCTCTGTGCATGTGTGTATGACTGTATGGACATGTTTATGACTGTGTGTGTTAGTGATGTCTATATTTATGAATGTGTATATACACATGTGAATGCAATACTGTGTGTGCATGAGTTTATATGCATGTAAGTATGAATTGTATGTGTATGAGTGTGGACACCTCTGCCCCACTGTTGCTTCCCTTGGCTTTATTACTGGATTTTAAGAGGAGCAAACCCCAGTATTGTCGTCAGTCATAATGCATTTTTTGGAAGCTTCTAAATTTGATAGCTGATGAAGTTGAAAGCTCTAAACTTCAACACCAACACTGGCATAATAAATACCACTCTCCAACCTTCTTGTGTCCCTTCAGCCAGCAATTTCAGGCCACTTCACAAGCAGTTACTATTGCTGTGACATTGCTCCCTGGGGCACTATAAAGAGTGTGGCTGCTTCAAGATTCGAAGACTCCCAAAGTTTAAACTGTATAGTTTTCTCCCTGCCCTTTCTGGCTCTGGTGAAGATTTTACTATATTTGGGGAGGAAAGTTGTGAACCAGTTTCTTGCTCTTTTCATGCTGGCCTTTACCTAAATGAGCCTGGGCCTGGATGGCTGTGCTTATGCTACTGCGTACAGTTAAAGAAAAAAAGAAAGATAGGCTAAAAGGAAACCAGCCCTTAGTTCACAATCTTGCCATGAAGATGGATGAACTCAGACAAGTCAAGCATGTGGCCCAGATACAGGGACCATGCTCCCCAAGCGGCCTTTCTTTATTTAAGAATGCTGGACCTCTGGACTCATCCACCAGCGACTTCATGGAGAAGTCACTTATGGAGGCAGAGGCAGGAGGATCACAAGTTCACAGCCGGTCTGGATAATATAGTGAGAAAGAGCGTTTATTGGCCCCAAGGAGCTCTGTGGGAAGGACTGTCAGTGGGTCCAGGGAGTACAAGGAATGTGGAAAGGGTGATTGTGTGTGTGCATGGTAAACATGCATGTGTATTTGTGTGTGTATCCACACATGCAATTAGAGGCCTGAAGTTGATGCAATGTATTTTCCTTAGCTGTTCTTTAGCAGGAATAACTCATTGAACTTGGGACTGCAGTCCAGCAGGTCTAGCTAGCCAGCTTGCTTCACACATTCCCTGTCTCTGCCTCAAAGTGCTGGGAAAACAGGGGCACTGCAGAGCCTGCCCAGGGTTTGTGTAGGTTCTGGGGAACTAAACTCCAGCCTTCATGCTTACATGGTGAGTCTTTCGCCCTCTGAACCATTTTCCAGGCTGATTTGTGTTTATTTTCTTTTCCGTTCTGCTGAACTATTTCTAGAGTATGCTTTATATACACATCAGGCCATTCAGAAATGCACACCAGGATTAGTACACACATGGCTTAATAATTTTAAATAAAGGGGCTTATGGGCAAAACTCATCGGGTTCTATTCTTTATCTCAGCATTAGGCCCTCAAAGGTTGTAATTTGAGTGTCTGGAGGGACCACCACTCCGGCTACTTGTTACCATGTGGAGATGAGAACACAATTTGACTTAATTTTTAGGTTTTTAAGAAGATAAACTGAATAGTTAACATAAAATTGAGGATTTTTTTCCCGCCTCATTTTGCTTCTCCCAAAGCCAGTAGGTCTTCTTTGCCTCTGCCTGGTACAATACTGATCTTAGCTCTCCCAGTTCACTCTCTGGTAGTATTTACAGGACAGCCATAGCAGTGGACCAATGACACTGGTAAGCCTTGCTGGGCTGGCCCAGAGGACTCCTTTCTTAGCCACGTGTTCTAATGAACATCTCCTCTAAGAGGATTTGGACTCCACCTCCTTTCATCCCACCAACACTGGTTCAGCTCAACTTTAGCCAGCTCAGCTGCCTCATCAGCTGCCCCAGTGGGAATTACGGGGCAGGCAGGGTGGGGCAGAGCCTGGGATGAACTGGGAGGGGGAGCCAGGAGGTCCTTCTGGGTGAGGAAGGGCCCTGGAAGCAGAATACAGTGTCTGGGGTGGGGCCAGGGATGAGATGGGATGAGGGAGGTCCAAATCTCAGCTTGGCCCCTCCAGTACCATTTGGACACCAGATGCAGAAGGAGGCCTGCTGTTTGACAGCCTTGAGCCAAACCCCATTCTCAGGAGAGCAGGAGCCCTGTGTGTCTTAAAGGCCCCACAGAGGTTCCTTCATGCCCTAAGAGGACTCCACCCCTCCTTAGCTATTGTGTTCAGGCTTCAGGCACTACCCACAATGGGAGAAAGTTCATCCTTAGCTGCAACAGAAACCTTCCCTGTTGGGGTTCTTCTGGGTGGCTTTTGCGAGACCAGGGAGGGTGGGAGCTGCTGCCTTCCCTGTGGTAAACTTGAGGGCAATGAGGGAGAGCTACAGGTAGAAGGCAGAACAGAGTTGAGTCCCTGAGCATTAACTAGCCATGTGACCTTGGAGGAGTGGCTTACTATCTCCGTACCTCATCTCTTCATCTGCAAAACAGGCAAGACAGTGCTGCAAGGGAAGGTATGCATCCATATGAAATGGTGCTTGAGAGCCGCAGCCTCATTGTCCACAACAGCCCTGGGAGGGAGAATCAAATGTCTATGAAGTGATGGATGGGTACAGTAAGGGAGGTAGCTCCAAAGACGGACTATGGTGGTACAGAGTACGGATACATGCTCTAACATGTACAGATCTGAGAATGTTGTTATGCTTGGTGAAAGCAGCGTCTATAAAGAACCCTATATTATATAATTACATTCATGTGAACTGTCCAAAACAGATATATCAATAGACATAGAAAACAGACCGTGGCTGGGTAGAGCTGATGAACATGGCTCTAGAACTAATGGACACAGGGTTTCCTTCTAGGGTGATGAAAACATCCTCACATTGATTTGGTGGATGCTGTGTTACTTTAAGGCCAGCTCCGACTACTTGGTAAATATGAGACAGCTTGTACTACACTATTTACTATTGCCACACTGTAAATAAATGATAGCCTTATAGAATCTACATCATAGGAGTATTGTTAAAATTACCTAATTTAATTCTTTGAGATATTTAGTGTGGTGCCTGGTAAGCAACTAGTAACTATTGCCTTCAACAACAATAAGAGTGATGATAATATGTAGTTAAGTTTATAAAACAGAAATTATGTAACATAATATGCAGCTATATGTTAAATATTTTCTACCATAAAACAGTAATTTAAAAATGATAATAATTATTTTTAACCAATGTTTTCTCTTTCCTCTCTTAATTTTCCTGATTTCACAATGGCCATCAAATTTTTTAGCTTCATCAATACTGTTTTTGAATGTTTTAAATACATACACAAACAGCATATATAAAGTACTTTGTAACTATAACACAGATTCATGAACTACTGTCCAATTATCTAATAATATACACTGTGCACTTTACAGTGTACAGGACAACCGTTAAAACCGTGCAGTCATTATGAACTGCAAATTCACTGGTAGATTTCAGTGTGAGTCCTCCCTTTCTCTAACCTTTCTAAGTTTGGAATGGTGTCTCCGATTCTGTTCCTGACCCCTGATGTATTTGTAAAGAACATAGCTCTGAGTTTGAAGAAGTTCAATTACAGTAATGACTCCAATTCACTTGCCTCTTGTAGGGGCTGCCAGAAAACAGGGAACATAACCCAGGTGCTTCTAACAGCTTCCCCCCCACACACCCCGCAAGGCTGGGTGAGGACAGGGACACCTGTGGACATGCAGGTGACCTGGGCAGCCACAGCCAGATTCAGGCAACAGGCCAGCTGGCCTGTCCTGTCCATTTACCCAGGACTAGCTGGAGGTGGGGTGGCCTGGGGAAGGGCCTGGTCCCTTGCAGATAAAGGGCCTTTCTTGCAGATCCCTCTGGAGCACCCTGCTGCCTATTGTAAAGGGATCCCGGGGGCTTGGGGTTTCTGAGCACCTTCTACCTAATACTGTGCAGGTGGCTCATTTTCATTAAAATGGCAGGTCAGAGTGCCTACTTGATTTGGTGACAAAGATGTCATTGAAACTGTTGTCTGCCTTCCCTGCAAGCTGGCCAAGACAATGATCCAGGGTATATTTGCCTAGCTTCCCCACAGGGCTCCAAGGAGTCAGTCCTGCAGCTGGAAGGGCTCTGCCACGGACGGTATTGCTGCTCTGAGGGACATGGTTCTTGGAGGGACCCAGCAGCACCCGTGGTCCAGTCAGCTTAAGGCAGCATGGCTTCCTCAAAGACAGAAAAAGCCTTTTATGTAGAAACTGTCTGTGACTTTCCCCACAGGCTCAGCATTCTCCCTCCCCCCATCCTGCTAATGTCTCATGGAAGGTGCGTTCGTCTTAATTCTCAATGTTTTCATAAACCTCCTTCCTCATTCATCATATCAATTAATTATGTTAGCAGATGAAACAATCTCATTTTGCAGGTATTTTAGGTGGTACTTGGAAATTGTACATAGTATGGACTAACATTACTAATTTTATGTTTGTGTGTGTGTGTGTGTATAAGTGACTTGAGGATTAAAATGACAGATTCTTTTTTTTTTTTAATAAACTGCTAGATGGACTATTGTGTCGAGTGAGGGTCAGTGTAACATAACTTCTGTGTGAATAAGGAAAAGGGAGACTCAATTATGTCTCAGGTTGTAGGAGTGATAAGCAGGGTGAAATGGGATGTCCTTCTGTATACGTGATGCTTCCATTGGTTAATGAAAAAAGCTGCTTTGGCCTATGGCAGGGCAGAATATAGCCAGGCGGGAAATCTGAACAGAAGTATCAAGAGAAAGTAGGTGAAGTCAGAGAGATGCTATGTAACTGCCAAAGGAGAAAGGTGCCAGAACAGAACCTTACCTGGTAAGCCATATAGCCTTGTGGCAATACACAGATTAATAGAAATGGGTTAATTTAATATGTAAGAGTTAGTTAATAAGAAGCCTGAGCTAATAGGCCAAACAGTGTTAGAATTAATATAGCTTCTGTGTGATTATTTGGGTCTGGGTGGACGGGAAACAAATGAGCAGTTTCTGCCTATAGTGGGGTAGACTTAGCTGCCTCCTTGTCGCCATGGCTTGGCATGCTCTAGGAAATACCTGCCCAGCAAGTCACTGTATCTGTGGGCATGTGTGCCCTCTTCTTTCTTACACCTGCCCAGCAAGTCACTGTATCTGTGGGCGTGTGTGCCCTCTTCTTTCTTACCCCTGCCTAGCAAGTCACTGTATCTGTGGGCATTGTATTTCAGTAGTTATACATTAAAATCCTGAGTAAATTTTGCTTTGAATCCTTTTGCCAGGGGATGGAGAGGTAGCTCAGGGGTTAATAGCACTGGTTGCTCTTCAGTTCAGTTCCCAGCACCCACCTAGAGGCTCACAATCATCTGCAACTCAGTTTTAGAGGAACTGACGTCCTCTTGTAGCCTCTGCTGGTAGTGCACACGTGGGGTGCATAGAGATACATTCAGGCAAAACCTATCCACAGAAAGGAAAAATGAATAAGCCTTTAAAAATATCTTTTTCTCAAATAAATAAAATCTCCCAGTTATGCCTATTTTGTGAGCTTAGATTTATATCAAAAAAGTTTTTTTTAAAAATGGGTTTGGCCATGTTTCCAAAATATATTTTTTCATGGGATATAACATGCCGTTTGAGTACATTGTTATCAATAATATTCAGGGGAAGGGAGTGGGGAAGTTGTTTATGTTCTAGGACATACTCCCAAGGAGATTATATTCATTACTGATTTTATCACGTGAATGTGATCCTGCCTGATGATGGGGTCAGTGGTCAGCTGATAGAGTCTTGGGTATGTGTATCCTCTGAAGGGAGACAGCAGCCCTGATCTGAGAGAGTCAGATGGAAGCCCCACTGTGGCTTGTAGGGCGGCAGCCATGACAGTTCTGCTCAGAGCAGCATCCCGCAGTGTCTTTCCTGCCTCCTCTCTCCTGCCCTCTAGTCTCATGCCAGGGTCATTTTTCTTTCTATTTGGGATACTCTGCAGTCAAGTACCCCTGGGCTGACTGTGTCGTGTCTCTTTATATCTGACCTCAAATATCAGCTTTTCGGAAAGGTCTTAGCTCACAACTCAATATGTATTGTGCAGTTAAAATCCATCTTTTTAAGTGGACGGTTCCATGAGTTTCTGCAAATGCACAGTGTCTCATGAGCATCACTCAGCCCCACGCAAACTTCCCTGGGAGCTCTTTGCAGTCAACCATGTCCCACCCATTTCAACCCTGGCTACAGGGAGCCCGAGCATGTCCCTCTGCCTTTGTGTTTTCCAGAATGCAGTCATGACGGAATCATTCAGGGCCCGGCCTTTTGATTCTGGCTTCACATGTGCAATTAAGATTCATCCATGCTGTTGCATTTCTCAGTAGCTAATTTTAACCATGTCAGAAATTGCCCAATTATTTGTCATTGTGGCGAGACTCTTTTGCATTTCTGGTAGCAATATACGGGAAGACCAGGCACTCCCTACCCACAACAGTAACAATGCTAGCTATTATTCCTGATGTTTTAAAGCAAACATTTATTTACTGTGTATGTGCATGCTTGTGCGCCATGGTACCCATGTGGCGTCAGTTCTCTCCTTCTACCCTGTGGGTCTTGGGGACTGAACTCAGGACACCAGGCTTGGCAGCATCACTTTTGCCATCTCACCAGCCTCGCTGCAGTCTTTTAAAAGACATTTCACTGTTCCTATGGTAGGATCTCATTCTGTTAAAAAGCATCTATTTATTTATTCATGCATTTTGTATGTATGTGTATAACCAAATGTCTGCATGTGTACCTTATACATGAAGGATTCCTCAGAAGTCAGAAAAGGACATCAAACCCCCTGGAACTGGAGTTACAGACAGCTGTGAACCACCGTGTAGGTGTTTGGAATTGAACCTGTGTCCTCTGTAAGAGCAGCCAGTGCTTTCTAACCACTGCGCCATCTCTCCAGCCCGTCTCAGCATGGCTTTAATTTTCATTTACCTGATGACTGATGGGGTTGGACATCCTTTCACCAGCCTGTTTGTCATCTGTCTTAGTTACTAAGATACCCTGGCAAAGGGACCCCAAGGAAGGAAAGGTTTATTTGGGTTCACATTTGCGGGTATGGAAGCAGGAGCATGAGGCAGCTAGTCACACAGCAGTGCAGAGAGAGAGAGAGAGAGAGAGAGAGAGAGAGAGAGAGAGAGAGAGAAATGCTAGTTCTCAGATCACTGTCTCCTGTTTACTCAGTTCAGGCCCCCAGGCCATGGAATGAGCTGCTCACACTTGCAATGGGTCTTCCCAGTTCAGTTAGGTAATCTAGACTCTCCCTCAGAGGGATGCTTGTCTTCTAAATGATTCAAAATCCTGTCAAGTTAATCATCAGGGCTGGTGATCAAACCATCTGCCTATCTTCTTTGTGTTGTGATCTTTTGACCATTTTTGTTTTTCAATTAACACTCCCCCACTCTCAAACTGACTTTTGAGAGTTTTTTATACCCTTTGGGTACAAGTCTGTTAGCAAATACACACACTGTCAATACTTTCAGTCATTTTCACCACCTTTAGTTAAGCTCTTCCCTGTTGTTTGGTTGGAACCTCCATCTCACTCCTGCTTGGTCCAGAAAGCCCCTGTCTCTCTCTCTCTAAACCCCACCTTCTCGAAGACTCTTCAACAAAGAAAAAGCACCCAAACCCTCAGTTCTGCATTCTTTACAGCCATTGCAACTCTCTCCTCTGTTGCCACCAGCAGCCCAAGTCACTGCCTAAGCATTCAACTTTTGACCACACTTGGGCACAAACCCAGCTTGTGACAGACACATTATCACCCCTTGCCTACAAGTTACATAGTCTCCCTGCTTTATTTTGGGTGTGCGGTTTCTTCAGCCTCCATCTCTGAGCCTGGAGAACCCACCCAGGAGTTGCTTTGCTCAAATAAACCTGTTGTGATGCTTTTTTAAAATTTAGCTTGATTTGGTTTACTGTATGGGCAGAGAAACCTGTTACTGGGGGACAGAAAACTTAAAACGCATATCTCCCAACTTCGCTTAGCACTTCCTGGGATGCTTTTATTATGGACTATCCCTCACTAGAATGCACATTTCCTTGGGGCAGAGTTCTTGTCTGAGTCACCCCTGTGTTCTTAGGGCTAAATTTGGGGTCTGCCACATGGTAGAACAGAACAAATTCTGGCTGAATTAATAGCAATAATATCCATGAACACTTCCCAAGTCGCCTTGGGCTTTCAGCACTCAAAGTTGCTTCACCTGATGTATCTTATTTACTTTTCAAAATAACACTATATGGTGGCTTTTATTACCTTCCTGTGTAGCTGAGGATGGCCTTGAACATGTGGTCCTCCTGTCCCCCTACCCACAGAACTAGGATTATAGGGATGTTTCCACGACATCTGGTTTTGTGCGGTGTTGAGGATCTAATGCAGGGTTTCTTTCATACTAAGTAAACACTCTATCAAATGGATTCCAGTCTAAGCCTTCTACTAACTTTCAATAATCCCAACATAACAGCGTTATGATTTGAGAGATGCCCCCATGCTGGGCTCAGGTATTGGACATTTGGTTTGCCTATGAATATCATTATTTTGGGAGGTTCTGGACACCTTTGGAGATGAGAGAAGAAAAAAGAGTTTTATGGGGGTGGGCCCTTCGGACAATTTTTCCTGGCCCTTTCCTATCTCCATCTCTGCTTCAGAAGTGAGAAACAACCTTGTCTACATTCTCTCACCTCCATGATGCAACCAACTAAACCCTCCGAAACTGTGAGGTGAAATAAATCTTTGTTCCTTAAAGTTGCTCGGTCAGGGTTTTGGTCATACTGAGACAACAGTAATAAAGACAATAGGAGTATGCTGGCTGTCATTATCTCTTGACTGCCAACCTTTCCACTCTGTTGTGCAATGGCAGTGCAGGGACTCTGCAAACCTCACTCTTGCCTGCAGCTCTCTTAAGTTCACCAGTGTGGAGTCCTAGACACAGCTGGCCAGCGGGAGGAGACTGAGGGACATCATCCTCTCGGTTGCTTACTGTTGCTGTCAGTGTTTCTCTAGAGCATTTGCTGCTAAGTCCACTGGTTCCTGTAGCACCAGCTGGGTGGATTATAGTTTTCTTCTACTTCTAGAACCATGAGCATTGCACACTCTGAGATGCCAGTATTCACAGGCGCCTCCTCTTGAAAACACTGACTTCCAGAGCTGTGGACCCCTCCCTCGAGCCTCCTTCATTCCTCTTTTCTAAAGGGTTAAGACTTTTTGTTTTATTTTTGTTGTATTGACACTGGGTTTCCCATATGCTAGGCTGGCCTCTAACTTGTTATGTGGCTGAGGATGAACTTGAACCTCTGAAGGTCCTTCTGCCTCCACCCTCACCTCCTAGGACTACAAGCGTGTTTCACCACCCCTTATTTTGTGCAGTGCAGGTCCTCTCAACATGTCAGGTACGCACCCTATCAAATAAACTCTACCTGCAGCTCCTGGACTATACTTGAACAACACTGACATCTTTAGCACCTCAATACCAGAGTGTTGCTGCTCCCTGCACTTAGTCCCTCTAGGGCAGTGGCTCTCAGCCTTCCTAATGCTGCCACACTTTAACACAGTTCATGTTGTGGGGACCCCCAAATTTGTTTTAGTTGCTACTTCATAATTGTAATTTTGCCACTGATATGAATCGGAATATAAATATCCATGTTTTCCAGTGGTCTTAGGGGACCCCCATGAATGGGTTGTTGGACCTCCCAAAGGGATGGCAACCCACAGGTGAAGAACTGCAGTTCTCGTGTTCCAGCCCCGCTCTGCCTGTCCAGGGTTTTCATGTGTGATTACCAATACCTTATGTTAATTTCTTTGTAATGAAATCACCGGGGTCCTGACTAGCACAGGAAGCTGAATGCCTGCCGAGAATTAACAAACAGCAATTCACAGCCAAGCAGGAGCGAGATGCTTACGCAATTACTATCAATAGAAGGAAGAAAGCTAGAAACGTCCCTGGAGAGGAACAAACAAAAGAGGGCAATTTGGCAAGATCCATCAAGATCTATTGCAGCGGATCCCCGGAGAACAGGAGCACAGTGTACGCTTTTGGCAGCTTTCGCCTGGAGCTGGATAGGGATGATCCTGGGGAAAGCAACGGTGGACCAGCCAATAAACGTCCTTGTTTGTCATCATCCTTTCGGACCCGCTCAACGTGGCTTCTTCCGTGTAAGTTGCCAGGGCTTCCTCTTGGGTTCACCACTGTCAGAGCTCTCTCCTTCCAGCCAGTGTTCCTTGACAGTCGGAGGAAGGAGGAACCAGGGTCACTCTACTCCAGTGTGCTCTGATGAGGAACTGGGTGAGCTGCAGAATATAAGATGTTTAGTTAAGGACATAAGAGAGGAAGGCTGGAAAGCTGAGGCAGACCGCTTTCCTGGTGAGTCCAGTCACCAGCACTGGTGGGGGAAAGGCAATATATAAAAACAATTTCTGGAGGAGGCAGCTAAGGAAAAGAATTCCCAGAGATACAATAAGACTGGCCCTCACTAAAACCCCTTCTTTTGCTATAGCTACCGCCTTCTTAAGACGCCATATTAGACTATGAGGCAACACTCACAGGTTTAAAAAAAAATCACTGGAGAGGATAGGAAGGATTTGTTTTGGTTGGTGTTTTCTGGAAAAATCAAATCCTAGGAATTACTATTTCTATGTCTATGTCATGGAGAAATGTTTATTACAAAGCATTGACTCATGAGAAGCTGGAGACCCTGCAAGTGTGTGGTTTTGGAAGGCCCGAGAGTGGAGAGGCCGACGGCATAGGCTCTAGTCACATGGGCAGATGAGAACATGGAGAGTTCAGCGCAGGAGACCACAACTTCTCAGCTCAAGCAACGAGGCAGAGAAGGATGGATACAACCAGCTTCCCCCTGCTTTTCATTCTGCTCAGATTCTTGCTGGACTGGATCAGGCCCAGCCATGGGGAGTAGCCATATAGTTTCCCTAGTTCCAGCTATTCAAATGCCTTTTTCTCCCAGACATACTGTCAAAGACTTATCAGGAAATGGAGTATATGGGTATATATACCGGCATCCCATGGGCTGGCCAGGTTGAAACATAAGCTAACTATTTTTCAATCTATATCCTCAACGATACTGTCGAGATGCCCAGCACGCTTAGGGAAAGCCAGCTTCGGGTTTCCTGCCAGGAAACAACAGCTTACACAATACATAACTTGCTAGTTCATCTGTTCATAGATGAATGCATTTTTATCTGGTACCTCTTCCAGTCCCTAAAGTTACTTTGGTCTCCTCTTGGCCCATCAATTCTTTTTTTTTTAAAAATTACGTATAGTTTTGTTTTTGGACCTAGAAGGAAAAATTGATAGATGTATTTTCCCCCTACAAGATACCACGAGATGAAGCCTGAGACTCTGGTTCATCTGAATAATTCACTAAGTTCCAGCAGAGTCCCTAAAGTAAGTATGCAAGAAGTGCACATTTATATTCTGTACCTACAGTGCCTGAGATTTGCTTCCTTGCTTGAAAATTGAGTGAGAAGACTTCCAGGATAGTTGAAGCAAAAGAAACGATGTAGAAACAGAGTTCTACCCGATTGACTGCACTACCTTCTCCTCTGCCTTTTCCTACTTTGAATCCTTCAGCCACTGGATGTTTGCAGAAACTTCTTATATTGAAGAACTCAGAATCAGCACTGGTGATGTGTTTGAAATAAAGGTGAGATAAATCTTCTCTCAGGTGGTTTGTGTCTGAGAGGGACAGATACGCCCCACTCACACTGACATCCGGTCAGCATGCAGGTCACCCCGACCCTTTATCGTACCTCCAAGTGGCAACGTTGAGTGGATCGTTGTAGCAGGATCTCTACAACGAAGCATCATGAGTGACTAGGGGACTCTACAAAAGCTAAAAACATAAAACCAATCTTTATCTGATTGCTTGATAACATGATAGCCGAGTCATTATCACTTCAAACTTGCAGACAAAATTCTCATCACAAATGAATCCTAAGAAAAGCTGAGATGCTGACCAAAGAGCTCTGAGCCATGGCAAGAAGGAAGTGCTGTGAAAACGAAGCTGTGAGTTCAGATTCAGGAATCAAACCAGCTAATGGGTCAACTGAGGAAGAGAAGAACCCTTCAGAATAGAGAGAGCTCAGTGTCATGCAAAAGCGGCTGCCTAAAAAGATGGCTTTCTAGATCTCCAGCTCTGTCAACAATGCCTTGGTCTGTGGGTCACTCACAGTCATATGAAATGCACAGTTTCTTCTTGCATACTGCATGACTTAAGAAGACAATGCAACCACAGAAATGAAGACGGCTCGGGTAGAGGTTAAAACATATAATACTATAAAATCCTTTCCTGATATCTTAATAATTCTCATATTTAAAAAATATTATTTCCCCTAAATAGAAACTTACTAATGAAGATGGAAGAAAAAAAAGTAGGAAAACTTTTTTTAAAAATCTAATTCTGAGCCGGGTGGTGGTGGCACACACCTTTAATCCCAGAACTTGGGAGTCAGAGGCAGGCAGATCTCTGTGAGTTCAAGGCCAGCCTGCTCTACAAGAGTAAGTTCCATGACAGGCCCCAAAGCTACAGAGAAATTCTGTCTCAACCCCCCCTCCACGTACACAAAATCTGATTCTGAGCACTATACACATTAGTGCACTCACATGTGTACACACACATGTACACACAAATATGTAAATGAGACTGGGGCAATGGTGCAGTGCTCACTTAGCGTGTATGAGGCATGGCTTTGATATACAACATGGCAAAGAGCAAAAGCAACCATGAACAATAATGTTCCACTTGATTTGAACTCACACAGAAGCAATTAAATTTAACTCAACATTTCATTAAAGCACATAGCTATATAATTATGTGTAATTATAAATATAATATACATATCATGTGTGAAAAATATCCAATAAAGCATACATCAAAGCCTAGACATAGTATGCACTTTATGAATATAAAATACAATTAAAAGGATAGAATTCAATATTTTTAGGCCAATGGTAACTGTTATTTATCAAGTGCTTTCTTTATTTGAGACAGAGTCTTCCTCGGTAGCCCAGACTGGGCCTTAACACATGCTCCTCCTGCCTCAGCCATTTTAGATTATAGACACATGGCAACAGGCTATCTTAAATGGCTTCTAAGCAACAGATTCTGTTCTAAACTTCAACATAAGCAAGCATTTGCTTTTGACAAAACCAAGACGTAGGAGAGTGTTCACTTGCCCAAAGTTACACAGTAAGTAAAGGTCAGAGCTGGACTCTGGGCCAAGGGGTTCACTCCAGAATCCAGTCTTATCTGTCCCACTGAAGTTCTGTGCTGAGCGTTCTCCTGGCTGCCGCAGACTAAGCTACCCCATCCTGAAATGAGTTACAGCCTGGCCAAAAGGTTCTTAAGGACAAGAATGGCTTTAACCTTGATAAAAGAGGCAATGTTAGAAGCAGAAGTTCTGGTGGCAAGCAATAGAAGTTGGTTAAAATAGTAAAAGAGCTCACAGAAAGGATGTTGATAATGTAAAACAATCACCGGAAAGACTATTGGGAAATGATCATGGATTAAGTGAGGCCAGGCTGGAAAGTTCCTTAAACCAAATATAGATATAGTTAAAACTGAAAAGAAAAAGAAAGCTGGAAGGGTAAGGAAAAAAAAAAAAACATAAGGGAGGTGTTTGGTGAACATACCGTGTTCCATATAAACCTTACAGAATATGGCCTGAGACATTCTCCACTGTACAGCGTGACTCACAGAATAAACAGGAGATGAAAAGATCCAGCTGACTTTCACTCAAGAGTGTCGAAATGGTCACATCCTGGTGACTTATTATTACCGTGGAGGTGTCTGCCTGGTTTAGGGATCCAGACAACATGAAAGGCAGATTACAGAGATCATCAGAGTTGCCAAAGAACTTCGCCTAACTCTCTCTAACTTACTAAACATACAGAAATTACCTTTATACTAGCCAACTTTCCATTATTATAGCAAATAGCCGAGAAGATCAACTTAGAAGAAGAAAAGGTTTATTTTGCCTCGAAACGTTAGCAGCTTCAGCTTAGCACCTGGGGGAAACACTGACTGTTCGAGATGCTGGGTGCCGGTGGCAGGGGACACATGGCAGATCAAGAGTCGGAGGAAGGGGCTAGGGCTCACAGTCTCCTTTGACTGGACCTGCCCAGTGGCCCAAGGCCTGTGTACTTAATGCTCTCTCATAGTGGGGGTCATCTTGGGCCCTTGTGGGAGGTTAGGGGTGCATTCAACAGCCAGCCCTAACAACAACCCCATGATGATGATGGTAAATTCCAGAAGAAATCTGTGATGTTTGGGGTTTTGATTTTTTTTTCTTTTCAACCTTTTAAAGATTATCACTGCACTGGGCCTGGTGCTCATGATGTGTTTGGTGATAACTTTAAACCACAGGGTAGTGTGAGAATGCTGGTACCTAATTTCCATCCTGACTCTGCCAATGGCACTTTCCTTCTCTTTGGAAGCATGGAGAGACTAAATGAACGCTGGCTGCATTTAGCACACAGGTGGCTCACCAGTGTTGGGCTGGGCTGTGTCTTCAAGTCATTATTTGAAATCTCTCAGAGCACATCGAAAACCCTTCCCCCACCCTGCAAGTCCAGATCTGGATATCAGAAAGTGTTTGCTGATTTGTGACATGAACACACTGGTGTAAACAACAGAGCCTTGCTACTTACCACAGACCATTCTTACCCAGCTTACTCCCACCGCACTACATAGCTCAGAAACCCTCTTTAAAATGAGATTAGAGCAACACAGACTCATTAATTTCGGCAGTCTGGCATCTGCCTTGGCCCTTAGTACCTATGACTAGTGAGCCCTGAACCAGCTGTGTTGATCAATGTGCCCTTCTTTAGAGTACAAAGACTCAACTTGAATTTCTAGTGGCATTCCATTCCAGGCAAACACCTGGATTCACCCACTGATTAGACCTGTACAGGCATTTGCCTATCTTCTGAGAGTTATTCTTCAAATGCTGGGAATTTCAGGGTTAGTGCAGCTCCAGATATAGCATGAAAAATGAGATCTAGTGTATGTGCTACAAGAAATCAGAAAAGAAAACAAACAAAATGAAAATGCCCTTACTACTTTGCATGCCTATGCGTTCCTCACCAGAATACTTAAAGACTTCCTCTTTCCATTTCTTCTCTGTTTGACATCAGACTGATTCTAAGTTTCCCAAGCTGCAATCAACATGACTGTAGCATTAATAATAAGAACCCAGAGGTAGATATTGGGGTTCAACCTGAAGACCAGAAAAGCAAGGCAGCCAATCCACTAAAGCGTTCTCACCTCTATGAAATCTTCAGACTGAAAGAGCATGAGTTCCTGTCTCATCCGTCTCTAGTGCTGGGATTAAAGGCGTGCATCACCACTGTCAGGCCTCTATGGCTAACTACTCTAACTGCTCGGATTAAAGGTGTGTGCCACTATTGCCTGGCCTGCATGGTTGACAAGTGTGCCTATGTTGTGTTATGATATTCAGGCAAGCTTTTTTTTATTCAAATACAAATGAAATATCACTACATTTCCCCCTTTTTGTCTAAAATAAAAAAGGCTATAACAAATATAAGAAGACTATATACAATAAGTACTATATATACAATATACACAGGCAATAAATACATCAACAATGCCTAGCCCATTTGCATATGACAAATTTAGAGAAAATACTCCATATCTCTCCTATCTTGGTGAGTCCAAAGTCTTGAATCTTATTTAGTCTCTATCATTCCTTGCTTTATGTGTCAGGTAAACAAGGAAAACTTTAATTATCTAGTCTTCAACTCCCTCAGATATCTAAGAAGGAAATAATATTAACCGAGGAATCAGGAAGTGCGAGAAAGTGACTTCCAAAAAATGTGAGAAATGACAGAAACAGCTGGCTGCATAGATAGTCACCCGAAGTTCCTCTGCAATGTTGGAGCATCCATCTTTGACCTACAGGCCTAGCATATCTGATAGGGGTTTCTGTGAAGCAGCATATTCTGACAGGCTGTCCCTTCTTGCCTTGACAATGTTTGGCAGTCACTTTCTTTTGTGTCCTGCTTGCCCAATTGGAAAAGCATACTGTCAGCTGTTGAGGTAAGGGCATTTTCAGTGGCTTGCTTTTGCCAAAAAGAAAGTAAACTCCATGTGGAGTTTTTTTGATGCCCACTATCTTCTCTGAAGTAGGTTGGTGCTGCCAGGAGCATACAAGTCTCATTGTCAAAAAAAGAACCTATGTTATTAAAACATCTTACATGTCATAGACTGTAGATTTCTGAAGTGTTTGAAGATAACATGCCTATCTAAAATATATCTTTGTTTGAACTTGAAAACATAGCTAATGACTCTAAGTTTGATTATAATAGGTGATTAACTACTAACCTGGAGTTAGTAATAATAATTTTCAAGGGCTAGAAATTTGTATTACATTGTTAAATAAGTTGTATAGGTACAATACCTTGAATAAGATTAGAAATGTATAAATAGTATGTTCTAACAAAATCTCAAATTTGCATCAATGTACAAAATTTGTATATAATATACAAAATCCAACCCAATGTAAAACATTTAAAAGTAGTAGTTGCTTTTTAAAAGTAGATTCAATAATTTTATTGAATTTATAATAATATAATACATATATTTATTGAATAAAATTATTGAATCTATTATTTTATCATATGTATATATCCTCCCTTTTCTTTTTTCAGAGTAGATTCAATAATCTATCTTTTATCCTATCCTATCTGTATCCCCATTTTTTTCTTAAAAAAAAACCTCTGAATCTAATCTCTTTTGTTCAACTTTCCTCCTGACCACAAATAATAACAACTTGTAACCCCCAACTAAACAATGACAAATATCCACAATCCACTGAACAACCAAAACCATGCACCCTGTCTCTTGGGAATGTGGGCATTGTATTCTTAAATTTACTTTCTACTGGCTGGGGATGACAACTTCTTTAGGGGATCCTGCAAAGAAAAATTTGGGTAAATTGTCAAGTCCTGAGAGAGGTCTTTATCATTTGTTGTCCAGTCTTTGCATAATGGGTGAGGGCTGGGCTCTTTGAAGTCCTGGCTAGAGTAGTCTATGTGGCTGGATCATCTCAGTTAGCCACCTTTTTCTGAGTGAGGAGTTTGTAGTCTAAAAGCCAATCTTTAGGTGCTGTTTTTCAGATTAGTGGTGTTATCATAGTCCTGGAGGAATCATTGTTGTAGGGCCCCATGCTCCTTTTGGAGACTTCAAAGGTAACAGTTAAGCATGGTCATGGTTCACTGCAGAAAAATGATAGAGACTCAAACCTGAAATCATGTACCGGAAGGTAGATAAAACCTTTTCCTAGAATTATTTAGTACTATATATGGCCATTAACATCATGACAAAAAGTTTAAACACACACACATATTAATCTTATAAATCTTATACCTTAAGAAAAACTGTTTAGGGCTGGAGAGATGGCTCAGTGGTTAAGAGCATTGCCTGCTCTTCCAAAGGTCCGGAGTTCAATTCCCGGCAACCACATGGTGGCTCACAACCACCTGTAAAGAGGTCTGGTGCCCTCTTCTGGCCAGCAGACATACACACAGACAGAATATTGTATACATAATAAATAAATAAATAATAAAAAAAATAAATAAAAAGAAAAACTGTTTAACAGTCAATATAAAGTCAAAGGAATATGAAATTAGGGGTAATAAAAGTCTTCAAATTTTTGATTTTCTTCTGTCCCATATCAACTGGCTCTTCTGGCATGAGATAGAGATTTTGGATTTTATTTTAACAAGCATGCTTGGGTTTAGAGAAGGAGAGAACCGCACTCCAACTCCAAAGCCAGCTTTAATCTTTTTTTTCATCAGAATAGCATTTATTAGATTAAATACTTGCTTTCACAGATATGAGAGGAGTGTCTGTGGATAGAATCTCAGGTTGTGGTATTTTATCCTTTTCTATGTCACCCAGTCACATCACCCATCCTTCTTCCTTTTGATTGACAGGAAATTTGTCTCATCCCATGCAAATTAACTGAAGGATTTCCCATAATCTTCTGACCTGGTCACGAGATCTCAGGACCTGGTTTCATAACTGCTTATTGGCTCAGGTGTCCTGTTGCCCCAGATCTAAAATTAGACAATAGAGCTTGTCCCCAACCACTTCCTCTGCTCATATCTTATTTACGTCTAACCTAGAGATCTGAAATGATAAAAATGTCCCCAAGTGTTAAACTAAGAGTTATAAAATTAAATTGGAATTTTTCTTCCTTTTTTGGCAAGAATTTGTTGATTTATTGATTTTAAAATGAGTGTCTTAAAATACATGTTAAAAAACAAGATAAATTCTACCAAAAGCAATCTATAGATTCAATGCAATCCCCATCAAGGTCCCATCAAAATTCTTCACAGATCTGGAGAAGACAATGATCAACTTTATATGGAAAAACAAAAAACCCAGGATAGCCAAAACAATCTTATACAAGAAAGGAACATCTAGAGGCATTACCATCCCCGACTTCAAACTATATTACAGAGCTACAGTATTGAAAACAGCTTGGTATTGGCATAAAAACAGAGAAGTCGACCAATGGAATAGAATAGAAGACCCTGACTTTAACCCACAAACCTATGAACACCTGATTTTCGATAAAGGAGCTAAAAGTATACAATGGAAAAAAGAGAGCATCTTCAACAAATTGTGCTGGCAAAACTAGATGTCAATCTGTAGAAGAATGAAAATAGACCCATATCTATCACCATGCACAAAACTCAAGTCCAAGTGGATTAAAGACCTCAATATCA
>NW_026067996.1:4905447-4940433 GCF_014885135.2 Alexandromys fortis
CATAAATAAAGGACATTGAGCCTATAATTCGGGTTCTTAGAAAAGCTAAATAAGAAGGAGAACCCAAAGAAAATCATATAGGCATCCTCCTGAATATTAACCTTCAACAGGTGATGAAAGGAGACAGAGACAGAGACCTACATTGGAGCACCGGACTGAAATCTCAAGGTCCAAATCAGGAGCAGAAGGAGAGAGAGCACAAGCAAGGAACTCAGGACTGCGAGGGGTGCACCCACACACTGAGACAATGGGGATGTTCTTTCGGAAACTCACCAAGGCCAGCTGGCCTGAGTATGAAAAAGCCTGGGTTAAAACCGGTCTCGCTGAACATTGCGGACAATGAGGACTACTGAGACCTCAAGAACAATGGCAATGGGTTTTTGATCCTACTGTACCTATTGGTTTCGTGGGAGCCTAGGCAGTTTGGATGCTCACCTTACTAGACCTAGATAGAGGTGGGTGGTCCTTGGACTTCCCACAGGGCAGGGAACCCTGATTGCTCTATGGGCTGACGAGGGAGGGGGACTTGATTGGGGGAGGGGGAGGGAAAGGGGAGGTGGCGGTGTGGGAAGAGAGAGAAATCTTTAATAAATAAATAAAAAAGTTTAAAGAAAGGAACTATTTAAAAAAACAAAAAAACAAGATAAACTATTTTATATTAAAAAGTAACCCTTCCAAGACCTTAGCCATATCTTTACCAGTTCCTTTAATATTATCTTAAACTTTAAAAGTAAATGTAATAGTATGTATGCATGTACATATGTTGTGTGTATATGTATACAAACCAGATGTGTGCTCAGGCCTTCCCATCCTCTTGAATTAGTTAACCTTGGCCTGAAACCACTTCTGAGGCTTGAGATAGGTCACTTCTGAGGCTTAAAATAGGTCTATCCTATGCCCAAAGTTTTCTGGACTTTCTTCCTTACCTTTGCCTGCATCTGTCAGAGCTAAACCCCTTTGTATTTTTTATTGATTTTTATTGAACTCTACATTTTTTTCTGCTCCCTTCCCTGCCTCCCCCCTTTCCCCTTCAACCCTCTCCCAAGATCCCCATGCTCCCAATTTACTCTGGAGATCTTGTCTCTTTCTACTTCCCATGTAGATTAGATCTATATAAGTCTCTCTTAGTGTTCTCATTATTGTCTAAGTTCTCTGGGATTGTGGTTTGTAGGCTGGTTTTCTTTGCTTTATGTTTAAAAACCACCTATGAGTGAGTATATGTGATAATTGTCTTTCTGTGTCTGGATTACCTCACTCAAAATAGTCTTTTCTAGGTCCATCCATTTTCCTGCAAAATTCAAGATGTCGTTATTTTTTTTCTGCTGTGTAGTATTCCATTGTGTAAATGTACCACATTTTCCTCATCCATTCTTCAGTCAAGGGCCATTTAGGTTGTTTCCAGGTTCTGGCTATGACAAACAATGCTGCTCTGTACATAGTTGAGCACATGTCCTTGTGACACGATTGAGCATCCTTTGGATATATATCCAAAATTGGTATTACCGGGTCTTGAGGAAGGTTGTTTCCTAATTTTCTGAGAAATCGCCACACTGACATCCAAAGGGGCTGTACCAGCTTGCATTCCTATCAGCATAAGTTTCCTCCCCCCACCCCCGCAACCTCTCCAGCATAAGTTGTCATCAGTGTTTTTGATCTTGGCCATTCTTACAGGTATAAGATAGAATCTCAGAGTTGTCTTGATTTGCATTTCTCTGATGACTAAGGACGTTGAACATTTCATTAAGTGTCTTTCAGCCATTTTAGATTCCTCTGTTGAGAGTTTTCAGTTTAGGCCTGTACTCCATTCTTTAAAATTGGATTATATGTTGTTTTGATGACCAATTTCTTGAGTTCTTTGTATATTTTGGGGATCAGACCTCTGTCTGATGTGGGGTTATGAAGATCTTTTCCCATTCTGTAGGTTGTCATTTTGTCTTTTTGACCATGTGCTTTGTGTTACAGAAGCTTTTCAGTTTCAGGAGGTTCCATTTATTAATTGTTTCTCTCAGTGTCTGTGCTGCTGGAGTTATATTTAGGAAGTGGTCTCCAATGCCAATGCTTTTAAGTATATTTCCCACTTTCTCTTCTATAATGTTCAGTGTGGCTGGCTTTATATTGATGTCTTTGATCCATTTGGACTAGAGTTTGTGCATAGTGATAGATATGTGATGGAGGAAGGACATTGGTTAATTATAATAAAGAAACTGCCTTGGCCCATTTTATTGGTTAGAACATAGGTGGGTGGAGTAAACAGAAGAGAATACTGGGAAAAAGAAGCTGAGTCAAAGAGTCCCCATGGTTCTCCCACTCCAGGCAGACACAGGTTAAGATCCTCCCTGGTAAGCCACCTCGTGGGCTACACAGAATATTAGAAATGGGTTAGAACAATATGTAAGAGCTAACCAATAAGAGGCTGGAACTAATGGGTCAGGCAGTGTTTGAAAGAATCCAGTTTCCGTGTAATTATTTCTGGGCATAAGCTAGCCATGTGGGTGGCCGGGTGCTGGGGACGCAGCCCTGCTGCTCCTATTTCAACAGATATGGGTCTATTTTCATTCTTCTACATGTTGATATTCAGTTATGCCAGCAACATTTGTTAAATATGCTTTCTTTTTTCCATTTGATATTTTTTGCTTTTTTGTCAAAAATTAGGTGTTTGAAGGAGTATGGATTAATATCTGGGCCTTCTATTTGGTTCCATTGGTCTGTCTGTCTGTTTTTATGCCAATACCAGGCTGTTTTTAGTACTGTAGCTCTGTAGTAGAGTTTTAGGTCAGGGATTGTCATGCCTCTACAAGTTCTTTTATTGTACAGGATTGCTTTGGCTATCCTGTGTGTTTTGTTTTTCCATACGAAGTTAAATACCGAAAATCCAAATATAGAAGAAGCAGAAGAAAATGACCTAGAAAATAACTTCAAGAGAATGTTTGAGACTCTTAAATAGGAAATGAGAAATTCCCTTAAAGAAATGAAGGAAAAGACAAACAAAAAAATTGGAAGACATCAGCAAATCCCTTAAAGAAAACCAAGAAAAAGAAATCAAACATATGAAAGGAACTATTCAAGACTTGAAAACTGAAGTAGAGACAATAAAGAAAACACAAGTCAAAGAAATTATAGAAACAGAAATTATCAGAAAATGATTCAGAACCACAAAGGCAAGCATGAACAGCAGAATACAAGAGATGGAAGACAGAATTTCAAGCACTGAAGATACAATAGAGGAAATAGACTCATCAGTTAAAGAAAGCAAAATCTAACAAAAGCTTAACCCAAAATAGCCAGGAAATATGGGACACAATGAGAAGGCAAAATCTAAGAATAATAGTTATAGAATAAGGAAAAGTTCAACTCAAAAGCACAGAAAATATATTTAACAAAATTATAGAAGAAAACTTTTCCAACCTAAAGAAAGATATGCCTATGAAGATACAAGAAACTTAGAGAACACTAAATAGACTGGATCAAAAAAAAAGTCCTCTCACCACATAATAATCAAAACATACAGAGTAAAGAAAGAATATTAAGAGCTGCAAAAGAAAACGACCAAGTAACATATAAAGGTAGACCTGTTAGAATTACACCTGACTTCTCATTGGAGACAATGAAAGCCAAATGGTTGTGGTCAAGTGTTATGCAGACGTTAAGAGACCATGGATGCCAGCCCAGCTATTATACCCAGCAAAACTTTCAGTCACCATAGAAGGACAAAACAAGATATTCCATGACAAAACTAGATTTCACCAATACTTAGCCATAAACCCAGCCCTACACAAAATACTAGAAGGAAAATTCCAACTCAAGGAAGTTGGCTGCACCAACAAAAACACAGACAATTGATAGTCTCATATCAGCAAATCCCAAAGAAGGAAAAAAACACACAAATTAACATCACCAACAATGAAAATTAAATTAACAGAAGATAGCAATCACTGGTCAGTAATATCCGTAATGTAACTGCACTCAACTCACCTATAAAAAGGCACAGGCTAACAGATTGGATATGAAAACAGAATCCATCCTTCTTTTGCATACAAAAAACACATCTCAACCTAAAAGACAGACATCATCTCAGAGTAAAGGGTTGGGAAAAATATTCCAGTCAAATGGACCTAAGAAACAAAAGGGTGTTGCTATCCTAATATTTAACAAAAGAGACTTCTAGCTAAAATCAATCAAAAGAGACAAAGAAGGTCATTTCATGTTAGTCACAGGAAAAATCCATCAAGAGGAAATCTCAATACTGAACATCTATGTCCCAAATACAAGAGCACCCTCATATGTAAAGGAAACACTTCTAAAGCTCAAATCATACATTAAACCCTATACACTAATAGTGGCAGACCTCAGCATTCCCCTCTCACCACTGGACAGGTCAGTCCAACAAAAATTGGACAGAGGTAAAGTTTCATTTCCTAAAAACTGAACATTTACATCCTGAAGAGGCCAATTTGGATGCCAAGATTCTGATGAAATTATTGTTACATCTGCACCTGTGTCTACAGACCTTCAAAGACATTGTCATTTATTCATATTTTTAATTTTGATCTTTGTTCATTTACAGAAATTTGCCAAAATACTCACTTTATGATTTCTCCTGAATTTTTTTTGTTCTATCTTCTATAGCTGTTCTATTATTCAGAGCAGAACAGCTTTACTCCCTATACACAGGGGTCTTTCCATGTTCCTAGTACTAATGAGAAAGCATCTTCCCTGAGCAAAAATTTTCTGGATACATCTTTCTGGCTAAGAAAAGCACTCAGGTGAATGGTGGTGTTTTGACTTTGAGCTCATAACATGTGCTGAGATTGCTCCCATCTATTTCCTAGTCTCCCTTCCTGCTAGGTTGAGTCCACATGACCAGTTCTGGTCAATGGACTGTTAGTGGAAGCTGCAAGGATCATTTCCATAACAACAGTTAAGCTCCAGATAAAGTGCCCTATGCCTTCCTCTACTGTGGTGGTGACCTCAAAAGCCATGGCTCCCATGTATGGGGGATGATCCTTGACCCTTCGCATACAGTGGAAATCTTTATTGGTGCATTGTTTTTGAGAGTTGGCTAGAGTAAGTGGTTCTCAACCTGTGGGTTGCGTATCAAATACTCTGCATATCAGATATTTCCCTTATGATTCATAAAAGTAGCAAAATTACAGTTATGAAGTAGCAATAAAATGGTCGGGGGTCATCACAACAGGCGGAACTGTATTAAAGGGTCGCAGTATTAGGAAGGTTGAAAAGCACTGGTCTAGAGTGACCTCTAATGTAAATGATTCAAATTCAGTGTCTTGAGTTGTTTATGTCAAGTCTCTTGACACATCAAGTATGAAGACATATTCCATATTGTCCCCCAAAGTATGCTTCATCCCAAGTTTCTTTAAAAAAATCAACACAGGCAGTGGCTAGGGCTCATTCTATCCTCACAATACTCCAATATCAACTCCCATTTATAAGTGGGCAAACAGGCACAGAAAAGTTAGGAAATTTGCCTGAAGCCACAGAGCAAGTATAAGCAGCATTCCCAGATTTAGCAAATTAGAGCATGCAGGATGTATTTGTAGCAAAGAAATTATAAATTGCTTCTCTTAAATTTTAATTGTAACTGGGTTTCCTATGTTTTATATGGCAAATCTATGTAGGAGGGGCCCCCGGGATTTGAAACCCAACAATCTAACCCCAGAAACCACAAGCTTCTTTATACACTTGATTTTTCTCTTGGCTCTTTACATGAAAGTAGACACACATAAACTGAGCAATCACAATGGCAGCTGGCCACTCCTGGAGCTACAACTTTAGGCATGTAATGTGGAGTGGTGGGGACCGTGGCACGGTGAAGTCTATATACACCACATAAATAGTACTCTTGATTGAGCTGTTATAGATTGCCGCTACGTAGAAATCTAAAACAGCGGTTCTCAATGTGTGGGTCGCGACCCGTTTAAGGGGTTACATATCAGCTATCCTGCATATCAGATATTTACATTATGAGTCATAACAGCAGCAGGATTGCACTATGAAGTGGCAATAAAACAATTGTATGGCTGAGGATCACCGCAACGTGAGGAAACTGTATTAAAGAGCCGCAGCATTAGGAAGGTTGAGAACCATTGCTCTAAAAGAAGACACAACCCCATATTTTTATATGAAGTCATCTGTGTTAGGATTCTGGTAACTAAATTAAAAACCGTACTTCATCTAGATCCAAATAATTGAAGACACAAAAGTCAGTTCTAGTCTGGACTCGACCTTCGTGGTAAGCAGGGTCCAAACTTTGCTTTTACATAGAGATGCCTCCCAAGCCATTGTTCTGTTGATCTTCAAGTTGCTGGGAGAGATTTCTACTTCTACATCAATTACTTCCAACAGAGAAGATGGTCTCAGGGCTGAAATTTGAAATGCACACAATTCCAGTTAAGGATTACTTACTGAGCCCCTGCTAGGACAAAGCATCATGACGAGTGCCAGATGATACTTAGCACGATGCAGTGCACATCTTCCCTTTCATGAAGGACACGGAAGCACAAGTGCAGGATGACTGGGGAGGCACTGACCTGGCATGGAGGGTACGTAAACAAGGTCAACTAGGGAAAGATGAACAGGGAAGACTTCAACAAACTCAAAGACGGAGAAGTAAGAGGCAGGCACAAAGGACAGCCCAGGCTGAAGTCAGTTCTCAGTGTGCTGTAAAGGAAAAATACTTTTAGAAAGTTGGACATCAGGCTAAAAAAGGTAGACTAGAGGCCTGAGATACCAGGCAGGGGAAGGTTAGAATGAACAGAGCACTCTCTGGTGTTGACCACACACCCATCAGGCATGCTGCTCACTCCAGAGCCCTCACTGGGATTTTCTCTGTTTGTCCATGTGGGTGGCACAGCCAAAAGTATTTCTGCCTTACATCGGGAAAAGTGAGTCAGAGAAATTAATGCATTTTTCCCAAGATAACACAGAAGATCAAAGGAAAACTCAAGATTAACACATAGATCGCCCGGGTAAAAAGATTTGTAAACTTTGTGTAACGGGCCAATCAATGCCCGCTTTCATCTTTGTGGACCACACTGTATCTGCTGCATCCAGTGAACTTGACACTTGCATGGAAAAGCACTCACAGACAGTATGTGAATGAGTAGATATGGATTTGTGCCAATAAAACTTTATTTGTTGGTGGCAGACCTTTGTTGATGCCTGCTCTCTGCTTTTTCCACACTACAGTTTGTTTCACAAATGCTCCAGAAAGTTGTCTGTTGTGTTTCCTGTCAGATTCTCTGTGCCTAAAATCTAGACTGACCTGACATCTAAGGGACAGATACATGTCTGTTGATCAAGTAGAACTTACTTCCTAAAATTTAATACACACAGCAACAACCTGATTCAATACCCTTGACCATGGAGCCATTGTTTCTACCGTCTTCTTCTCATTGCACCAATTTCTACTGATGCTCCTTTAAAACACCATCATTTCATGTCTGGCTTACTTCAGTAGAATCTCCTCTCTATCTATGCATTCAGATCATCCAATTCAGCATCAACGCAGAAGCCTTATACTAACATCGGGCCTTCCTAGCCTAAAACTCCTTAGTGGAATCCCATCTACCCCACTTTTAAAAAGCAGGGTCTGATATAGCCCAGATTGGTCTCAAACTTGCTATGTAGCCAAAGATGACCTTGAACTCCTGGTGCCTCTCTTTCTACCTCCCAAGTGCTAGAATTATAGCTGTGCACCATTGTACCAGGCACCCACCTTATCCACCTTATTTTGAATTAAAAACAAAAACAACTGTGTGATAAATCTATTCATAGTCTGCAATGTTCTGTCAGTCTCTGGTCTCATTGTTGCCATGGCTGGACCCATTACCACGCCTATAATCACGCTCTTTTCCTAAATGATATGGGGTCTTTCCTGTCGTAGAGCCTTTGCATAGCGCCTTTCCCCTTCCTCTTTCTCCACTTGCCTGTTTGGTTTTCTCTTAGTAATTAAAGCTCCCAGTCCTATTCCCATCTGCTCTCTCATGGAAACCTCACAATGACCTCTGGCTGTGCTTGTGAGCAAAGAGCAGATCACTGGATTCTCTGCACCATGCCTTGTTCCTGCTGCTTGTGCTCGGCGGCACACATTCCAGTACCTGGCCCATCTTCTGGATGGTCCATGCTCAGCAGACAGCTGAGGGGTGATGGGCTTGAGCTTAGGAAAGTACCGTAGAAGCTATGCAGTACAGTCTTCTGCCCCGTGTAAAATTCTCCGCAATTTAAGTGGATTTATAAAGTGCCGAGTGTACCCCTTGACTCCATCGATTTAAGGTAGCCCTGTTTCATTTACTCTCTAAACTTGTAATAAAATGCTATTCGCAATTTTATTCTGGGAACTGTGCTCCTCTCTTCTCCTGTGGGGATTTATCCACTCTAATGTCTGCCTTTTATAGTTTCCCAAGTTCCTATCATTATCTAGTGCCAATTTTATAGTGAATAGCAATTTTGTAAAACTATTTTGAATGTGACACTGACTTTTCTTTAAACATGGGGAGGCTAAAAAGTAGTGATTAAATATATATGACAGATGTCAAAGAAAAAGTTTTAAAAAATAAGATTGTATCTAAAACCCAAGGCTAACTATACTTTGTTTATTTAGCCTTAAGTGATATAAAGCATTTAAGTTGTGTATTTAAATTCATTTTACAGATGGATTGTGTGTGTGTGTGTGTGTGTGTGTGTGTGTGAGGTGGGGGGGGGCAGAGGCTGATGTCAGGTGTCTTCCTGAATCGCTGTCCAGCTTATCTCTTGAGACAAGGGTTCCCGCTGAACCCAGTGCTCTCTGGCTTGGCAGGCCAGTGAGCTCCCAGGAGCCACCTGTTTCTGCTGCCCTTGCTGACCTTGCACTAGAGTAACAGATGCGTGGGAAAACATTTTTTCCTTGTTCCTGGGAATCTGAACTCAAGTCTTTAAGCCTCTCTACGAGTCACAAGTCCAGCCTCTGAAACGCCAGCATGGGCATCTTGCAAGCCACTTTGAGGTGCTGAGACGTCAAGGGGACCGCTGAGTGTATGAACAACTTGTTGCTAAGTGGTAATTGTAGCAGTTTGACCTGCACCAAGTCTTCCACTGGGGAACATATGAATGCCAGCTAAGCACGCTAGTGCCACCTAATGGAAAAATCTCTGTTTAAGCAAAAAGAAAAAAAAAAGTTGCAGTCTTAGAGTCTGCAATACTAGAAAATTCCTGTCTAGATGGCAATTTCCTTTGCTAAAGGAAAACAAGATTAAGCCAGCTTGCCAAAGAATGTTTAGGTGATGTCTAGGTATTTTGTTTTGGGAAGAAAGTTTTTTTTTTTCACGTGCTAGCACAGAAAATGTTGAATAATAATGCTGCAGCAGGCGACAAATACCACAGTTCAGGAAACAGGTTGGTTTTTTTTTCCTGCTTTGTTTTGTTTGTTTGTTTGTTTTGATTGCTTGTATGGACAGCCCTGAGGGAACTGGGGTGCCTGCGGTGTGAGCACAGACAATTTTGTCACCCATCTCTGCTGTAGAAGACCTGGAAACCCAGAGAAGTAGGAAGGACATGGGAGAATTTACTTACCATATCATAAACAGAAAGCTGTCTTTTCTTCTGGCCTTCTATTAATCATAATCATTACTTGATCACAAAGTATAACATGTCCACTCTCATGGTCTCTCTCTGTCTCTTCTGGAAATACCTTAGACAGAGTGGCTTGTGGAAAACCAATACAAAGAGCATAAACAGCGAGATGATGGCACAGAAATACCATGTGGAGTGGTTATATTAACCAAGAGGAGAAAGGGGGAGGAGCCAGATGGAGAAATAAAAATTCTAGAAAATGGCACGGACAATTTCCTGAAAGGAACAAGAAATAAACCCAAATCTACTCATGGAAATTACATTGAGGGAAAAGGAAGTTGAGAGGGTTTGATTTTCCAGTTAATATTTTTGTACTTTAAGTCATAAAGGAAGGGAAAGGGCACTGCATGTAAAAATACGGGCTGAGACCGAGCATGTCCTTCAGTGGTATCGTGTGTCTGGCACACACTAGGTCCCGAGTGCACCCCTCATCACTGGAAAAAAAAATAAGTGCTGATAAAATAATTCAGAATATACTGAAAGTTAGTATTTACTTGAAGGTGACTGTGTACTTATTCGATTAATAACCATTGGGCTCTAAAACAATCACATATACCTACGTTGGGCTTGCTGACTGGATTTAAAAGTGGCAAAGGAGAACTAAGCCACACTGGGTGGAATACAGAGCAGACAGCCCTCAGAGGAGCCCGAGCAGGGAAGGGGCCAAGGAGGCTTCCGGAGATGCCTGGAAGTTCTCTATCCAGCGGGTACCTGAACAGAGGGGTGTGCAGTGTGGGGAAAATTCACCAAGCTGTGCCATCTGAACTGAACTCTTTCTTTCAGGTGTGTCAAAGGAGAGTTCGAACCCCAAAAGTGATAGTGAGATGACGTCATAGGCACGAGACCTACTGTGTAATTCTTAGTTCCCTGAATTACACTAATAATAAGTCTGATTTAAAAAATGAACAAAAATAAATTCAGTTTTGACATTTTCCTCGACTGTGGGTTTCAAATCGGTCTGTTTGCACATAGCTGTGGTCGCTGCAGTTAGAAAGCTCTGTAGTCTAGTGCTGGAAGATTCTTAGCTCTGTAGTCCAGTGCTGGAAGGTTCTGGAAAATGCTGAGGAGTTATAGTAAGCCTGGTCTGGGGGGCAGCTACTGCAGGGCCCCAACAGAGCCCAACACCACATGCCCGACACTTCGAGAAACAACACAAAAGCTTCCTTGTTCATTAATAGGAAGCAGACCCGGTATCTGAGGCGGGCAATTCTCCTCTCTCCTTAACTGGCAAGGGAACCCTTGTCATTCCTGTCTGCAGTAATTCACCTGTTTAGATTACCCGTTGATCAGGGAACTCTGATGAGCTGCTAGATACTCTGGCAGACAAGCTTTCAGGGGCCATGCCTGCTGCGTGTCCTTTATTTAGGAGAGTCACAGTAAACCTTCACGGCTAGTGAAAGGTGTGTTGTATCTCCTATCAGCAGTTGATAACCCCGGGGGACACTGAAGTCCTAGGTAGGGTTACAGGCTGTCACGTGCTGGCCACACACCCCTCTTTCACTGGGTTTTATCCTCAGAGGATTATCAGTTCTGCTAAATGAGCGGGCCAGTACTTTAATCTTGCTCCCCTCAGATGGCTGATAAAGCCGTGTGGAAACAGCACAGGCTTTTCCTATCACTCAGACGAAGGAGTATCAGCAGCTAAGTGCTTTGTTTCAGTCAGCTTCCTGCAGCTCCGACCGGTGTTCCATGGATGACAACGACTAGTCCACTGTGGGCTTATAGGTCGACCCCTTTAAAACCTGGGGCAGGACTGGGGAGATGGCTCAGCTGTGTGAAAATGAGGACCTGAATTCAAATTCCTAGGGCAGATATAAAAAGCTGAACACGCAGCTCTTATGCTCTCAACGCCAGCACTGTGGGGTGGAGGGCACAGAGGGCTCCAGGTTCAGTGAGAGACCCTGCCTTAATGGAGGAAGGTGGAGCGTGATAGAGCGAGACACCAGACATTCTCTTCTGGCCACCGTGCATATAATGTGCACATGCCACACACGCGTGAACAAATGGAAGGATCAAAAAATTTAAATAGAAGTAAAAGGAAAAATAGGGCTTAAAAGAATAATGCCAGCAAGAGACCGGAGGAGGAATAAGGAGAGAGTATAATGATACATGTGCGTGAAAACTCCCACGGTGAAGCCTGTCACTTTGTGTGCCAACTTGGAATCCAAATTAAAGAAAAGAATAAGGATAATAGTCTGATTCCTGGCACAATTCTCTAGCGTTTGCTAGAAAATGTGTGGCGACGATCATTCTGTCAACCATAGAAGGGATGACATCTGTGATAGTGATGATGGTGATTACAATAGCTGCGGGCTCTGGATGCCCGCAGTGCTCTGGGGGCTGCGTTCTGCTGGGGCCTGCATTAGTCCGATAAATTTCAACCACATGTCCCTCACAAGGAGAGGAAAGAAGTCCTGAGTCTTTTATAGCTTGGCCAACATCACATTTTGTGTGTGTGCGTGCATGTATGTGTGTGTGTGTGTGTGTGTGCATGCAGAGGTAAGGTCACATAGTATATGCAATAATGTAATATCTCTCTCTCTCTCTCTCTCTCTCTCTCTATCTCTCTCTCTCTCTCTATCTCTATCTCTATCTCTTTCTATCTCTATCTCTCTCTCAATCTCTCTCTCTCTCTCTCTCTCTCTCTCTCTCTCTCTCTCTCTCTCTGCCCCGCTTTCTGTGTGTGCCAAATGCAGAGGTGGGATGTTACTTAATCCTCCTCTTCCTGGTTTTCTGTCTTTTTTTGTACTGTGACATCTGCCTTCATCCTCCATACAGTGTATTGATGGATTGCTAAGCCCTTTGTCATTCTTGAAGATTGACTTATGAGGAGCACATTCTTGGGAGACTCTGGATCTGACCACACCATGATCTAGCCCCGGAGATAAACAACTTAGGAGACAAGGAAGATCTTTTGACAGGTAAGCCATCTTAGATTCTCATGGGCAAGAAGAACCTGCAGTTTGACAGTCAGGTGGTCTCTGTGGTTGTGGTAGTGAGTATCCTTTCCGACTCCAAGTATACTGGCTCGGATGCTCAGAAACCACGTGGAGAAGGAACTTCTTTTGGTGGGAACAATGGAGAAAATCTACCTTAAATACCATTCTAAGAGCACAGTCCCCATCCAAACTGTGCCTTTTCTAAGGGATTGGATATGCGTACATGCAAGAGACAGGAATCTACAGTGTGGAGGAGTGGATTAGTTTAAGAACGCTGCATGTTAGACACATGGCCATTTTGATAGATGCTAGCTGTTTAAGATGGTGGCATGCTAACAGAAGATCTGGAGAACACACGCCCTTGCTACTTAATGCTTTTTGAGGAACGAGCCTTGCACGGGTACCTATTTTACAGTCTTAATTCTACACCTATCTTGGCATCTGACCCAAGGCTGGTAGATCTTTGAGGTCCATAGGGAATTTGGCACCAAAAGTTACCACAAATACTGCTGTCCACAGAAAGATGACAGTTTTGAGCTGGGAATTCCCCCAAATGTAAGAGGTCACACCAGGCGGACTTTACAAAGTTTACATAACAAAGAGCAATTCTGTTAAGTGAAGTGATTCATTCCCGGCAGCACACATCAGACGGAACTCTTACAAAACATTATTGTCGGGGCCCACATCGCACACTAAGGGTTTTTCACAAGTTCTATTTCCAATCACTCTTTGGACAAAGCCAGGATTTCTTTCTTGAGGGGGTGGTGGTGAGTAGACATTAATTTCCAGAGGAGTCTATGAATGGGGACTGAGTAGGCTGCCTTCTGAAGTGTGAGATATGTCACACTGATGTTGTGGCAGGAGAAAGACAACAGCCCTTCTGAGGACGGAGGTCCTGTCTGGGACCCAACATGGATAGAAAATGCCCCCGGGGAACAAAGGCTCGATTGTCCTGCTCCCTGGAGACAATAGGGTATTTAGAAGGCTCCCAGCATCAAAATTCTACCTTAGTTCTTCAAGACATTTTCCAGTTTTATGTCTCGCCGCTGACAGGAAACATAGAAAAAGCAAGCTTTATGAGTGCTGGCATAAACAGGAGCCTGATTTTGAAGATTTCTTTCTCTACGACTGCTGTTGTTCTCAGGTCCCGCACAGTTTATTAAGTCTGTTTGCTGCTTCTTAGAAAGTAGAAGCAGAAATCTGGGCAAAGCAGTGAACAGCCAAATCCAAGGGTCTGGACCGGAGAGGCATATCTCGCAGTTAGCTGGATGACTATTTTCTCATTTGCAAAAAATAGTTAACAGTGGGCTGGAGAGATGGCTCAGTGGTTAAGAGCACTGGCTGCTCTTCCAGAGAAGCCTGGTTCAACTACTAGCATTTACGTGGTGGTTCACAACATCTATAAACTCCATCCCCAAGGGATCCAATGCCCTCTTCTAACCTCCTTGGGTACCAGGAGTATATGTGGTACACAGACATACACACAGGAAAACACTCATACATATTAATATTTCTTTAAATAGCCTCTAAGCCCATTTATAAAGATGCTGAGAAAATCAAAAGTGGTATTGTTTTAAAAAGATGGTTTATTTAAAAGAGTTTTGAAATATAAATGGGTTTGTATTCCATATTTATTTATTCTTGAGATAAGGTCTATGAAGCCCAAGCTGGCCTAGAACTCAAAATCTTCCTGCTTTCGCTGAGTGCTGGGATACCTGACCACGAGTGTTCTCTACTGACAATTACTCTCCCTTTTAGATTTTTGAGAAGGAAGGTTTTAATAGGCAAGTCAGAACATTTTTTCTGTAATGAATTTCCTTTTTGGGCTCCCAAATTGCCTGTTTCTTAGTAATTTGCTTAAGATATCTTGTCCCACAACAATTGTAGTGATATGTAGTTGATAATAATCTGTAGCTGAACCTAAAATTAATCCCATTTTCAAAGGAGATCACATCACACATCAATGCGATTTCTTTTCTATTCTCATGTGAACCATTCATAAAAGTGATGTGTTTTTTAGTGTGACGTTCTGCACAAAAGTGACTTGGTTGACTTAGCAATGAGAACCTAAGACCTCAGTCTCACAACCAAAATTTTAAAGCTGGAGGAAAAATTTCACACTTAAACTTGCTGCACAGTTTTCTTTAGATGTTAGGACACACAGGCAGTCATGTGTCAATTAAACCGGGCACCAGGCTTGAGTGTATCTTCCATGTATGTTGTTCAACGTCATTTGTGCAGCTTTGGGGGTGGAGTCTAACAGCTGTTTCCTCTACATGATTCCCCCTTCTTTACTTTATTTACCCAATCATCTTTAAGAATCGAACCCAGGGCTGGAGAGCTGGCTCAGTGAGGTCACTGCCTGCCATGCAAGCCTGAGAATTCAAGTTCATACCTCCAGCACCCTTGTAAAAAGCCAAGCAAGGCAGCTTACATCTGTAATCCCAGCGGCAGGGGTTGTGAGGACAAGACTGTGTTTGCCACCAGTCAGTAAACTCTAAAGTTAGTGAAGAAGACCCTGCCTCAGTAAATAGAACGGAGAGTGACAGAGGAAGAGCTTGGGCATCAGGATCTGGCCTCCACCTGCGTGTGTGCACAGGCACACACACACACACACACACACACACACACACACACAGAGAGAGAGAGAGAGAGAGAGAGAGAGAGAGAGAGATGAAGAGAGTCAAATGGAACTATTACATCAGACCCCAAAATTATTTTCATCAGAAACACCATCCTAATGTGGACAATAACAGAGAAAACAGTGTTCATTTAGAATTTTGATAATGCTTCTACCAAGTGGCCTGAGAAAGGTTAAACAAACTGTTGAATGTTCTTGTTCCAGCAATAATCTTGGAAGGTCACCTTGGTTAGCATTAAGAAGAAAAGTTATTTTTAAGCTAAAAGAGAGAAAAGAAGACTTGAAGTCAGGTGAAGCAGGGTCTGTTAGGAGGGCATGCAGTATACACCAACACTGGATAAAGAGAATATAAGAGGCCTCTATGTCTGAGAGGCCTCCAGACTCTGGGAGTGAGCTTGGTTGGGATTATGGCAGGTAGTAGGTGTTTGGCCCATGTTTATGGAGCATTACATGTCCAGCTTCCAGCCCAGGTAACAGCTAAACCTGGAATAGTGAAAGTGTGGCTGTGAACGGCCAGCTTTAGGACATGCCACGTAACATCCAGATGACAAGCATCCCTGATACTGCCCACTGAGTTTTGCTCACCAGGTCAATACCCTCTCTGGATGACCTCTAGAGTCGCCATCAGCTATGCCCTGGTGAAGACACACAGTCTAGGGATAGGTGATGGTGTCTCCGCAATGCAGGAAGGAGGCATGGAATATCACTTACACATGTGTTTCACATGTTAGAAGCCACCTTCTCCAATGTCAGGATTCGGGGGGAGGCACTCTCACATGGCCACCTTTAAATTTTCTTGCCTTTAGAATTTTTACCTAAATCTCTCCTAGCCTGAAAATATCTTTCACTGGTCACATCTTTTGTCTGGGGTGAGTGGAAATGAAATGGTGTCCAGGCTGGCTGATGATGCTTTGACATCTGGTCCAGGTGTCAGGCCAGCTGAGCGAAAAAAATTGACATCTGTCTTTATGAAACCAGACTATAAATTCACACTTCACTTCTTGCTCTTGTACTACTGTCTTATTTACCAATGTACTTTAAACAACTCTTGGGTATAGCTTCAAAGACCATACTTTTTAGCCGGGCAGAGGTCATCTCCTTTATCAAACTGAAACAACCTTCTTTAAAAGTGAAAATCAATGATCAAGTATAACATTTGCCATCCAGATCCTACAAGTTTTCATTCTGCTCACCCATAGCTATCTCTTCCAGAGGTGTAACAATCACCCCAAGAAGCACCAAGGCCTTCACAGGCAGAAGGAAAAGATGAGCCTGTGACCTTGATTGTAACATGCTTTGATGCGATGCTATGGGTTTAGTGACATTTGTTGGACTCCAGTCATGGGTGCTCTTTAAACCCAGAAGGAAGTCATTTACTTGGGAGGGAAAATCCCGGGAGTTAAAACCAGCACTGGGACTCAGCCTAAAGGCACATGTCTGTGTACATGGTTATTCTCAATCAAATAAGCACAGTTTCCATTTGATGGCCAATAGCATCAAGAACACTAGATGGGTTAACATATCTTACACAAGTCAAGCCAAAATGGCTGAGTACCTACTGAGTACAGGACAAGGCCAGGAACTTGGTCAAACATTATTTTTTATTTAATACATGACACCTTTTAACAAGTTCCAGTCAGTATTTATGTTCCATTCATTAAACAATGGAAGTTCTTTCAGTGTACCCTGTAATCACACCTATGTATTTACCCTTTCTGAAGTTTAACAAAACATTTCAGACCCCAACTATCGAGAAAGTGGACTGTACAAATGTCTCCCTCTGATAACAGGGCTCCAGTACTCAGGAAAGTTTCCACCAACTCCCTGCTGCCCTCCTCCTCACCTGCCTGAAGGAACATGGAGTCATTTCAAAGACAGAAACCAAGGTGACAGTCCTTGCCCTTCTAACATTAGTCCCTCGCAGGCCTTTGGGCCAGTCTTTGTGACTGCTTTCTCTACTGTGAACTCTTGGCTAACCAAGATTTTCTGTCACATCTGAGGTCACTGAAGGCTGCAGAGTGGAGGCATGTGCATGGCCATAGTTCTAAGGACTGCTGTACCAGCGCTGTGCTGATACTCTGAGCCTCTCCTCTCTGTGCTTCTCTCTTCTGATTCATCCACACCACCTTCAAACTCCACCCCTTCATGCCTTGAGCTTTTGGTCCGTCCATGTGCAGTCCCATCATCTCCCCATGTCAGCCTTGGGTCTTCCTCTACAGTAGGTCACTGATTGACCCTTAAGTTCACAATTAAAGAGTCATATCTCTTGGGGTGGACTTCCAATGCGTGGAGCCTGAGGCAGGTGCTCTTCCAGCAAATTCTCTTGTCATCTTCCACTGAGGCCCAGCATGCCTCAGCCTACAATCCAAACGCTGAGCTCTTCACTGTACTGTGGACTCAGTGAGGATGACACTTCCGTGACGCTATGGTAACATTGATGGGGCTTAGCACCATATCAGACACTCACGGAATGGACTGTGAATGAAGAAACGGGTAAACAAGCCATCGGCTCTCTTACCAAAGTCAGGGCTGGAGGGAGAATGCCTGTGATGAATTGGGACCACGTGTACAGATGGAGGACTGGAAAAGCAGATGGCTGTCCACACCCGCCCTAAGCCCCTTGGTTACTTGCCTTCACATCTGGGATGTCTCTTCTTCTAATTTTAATTTCATATTTCTAAAGAGACTTACAAGAAAACCATGAGTAATTTAGTGTAGAAATGCTTGAGAGCCACAGTCTCTTTCTAGGGGGCTGGAGAATGCCTGGAAATGGATTATTAAGGCCCTTGTCAGAGCTGAGTCTACTTATTCATTTCTTTTAAATTTATTTGTTGGTTTATTTATTCTTCCCCCTACCGTGTGTGTGTGTGAATGTGTGTGCGTGTGTGAATGTGTGTGTGTGTGTGTGTGTGTGTGTGTGTGTGTATGTGCATGTCAGGGCACATGTGCAGGTCAGAGGACAACTTTCAAGACCCATTTTTCTCCTTCTGTTATGTGGGCCTCAAGAACTGAACAGAATTTGTAAGGCTAGGTAGCAAGTGTCTTTACCTATTAAGCCATATCACTGGCCTGAGTTGTATCTTTTCTTGGCAGGTGTGCTCACATTTTTCCAATGAAATGAAAATATGTTCTCCTGTTAGCACACCTACTTGGCAATGGGTCCCAAAGGTGGGTAGCTTATGGCCTTAGCGGAGACTTGGCTTCCCATAGTGTCTCTTAGGCTAGCTGGCTAGCACATCTCAAGTGGCTTTGCTGACAAAACTCTAGACTTGAAGATAGACTTGTAGAAACTGGAGAGTTGTCACTGTGTCTGGAGCTGGCTGATTGTGGAGGTGAATGATACTGGGCTGTGGCATCTCCCATCAAACAGGCTCTTGCCCTTAAGATGCATTTAGCGGCCCTGGTGACTGAACTCTACCGTGGTCCCCCTCAAAGGCCAGAGCCAGTTTAAATTCCAAGACTACAGCAAACCTTGCTGAAACAGGGATATCTCTTAACCCAGCTGTACTTGAGAAAGAAACAAAGCTCCCCCAAATTAAATGATCTTCCAGGACTAGCATTGCTGTTGTCATCTGTAAAAGGAAAATTTGCATGGTATCGCTGCCTAAGGTCATATTACTTCTAAAGTTCTTTGCTTTTGTTAGCAGAGTCCTTAGTTCCTCTCTTGGAGCATTTATTCTAAAATGTGAGTTGCTGTATCCATGTGGACATGCTTACAAATTCCCCAAGGATGGGATGGACTGGAGGCTCAGTGAAACAAAGGGACTGGTTGCCAAGATGAATGGCTAGAGCTTTATCCCTTGGAGCCACATGGTAACAGGAGAGAAGTAGCTTTCTCTCTTCTCTCTCTCTCTCTCTCTCTCTCTCTCTCTCTCTCTCTCTCTCTCTCTCTTTCTCTCTCTCTCTCTCTCTCTCACACACACACAATATACAAGTAATTAAAAATAATAAATTATAATTATTTAAAAAGAAGTCCCAAAGAATAAGGTCCATAAAGTATCAGCTTCCAGCCTATAGAGGCCTGGCCACCCAGGTGAACCAGCTGCAGATCACAGGAAACAGTGGCTAGACCTCACACACGGTACCCGTTTCTTGCAAAGTCAACCCCACATGTCTTTGGGGGGTCAAGTTTACTCCATGGTTTCTGTGTGTCTTGAGTTCTACCCTGCGACCTTCTGAGCAGGGAGCCAGCAGGTTCTTGCTGAGAGCCACATAGAGCCCTGCATATGACCCTAAATCACATACGTTAGGATAACTTTTCCTCCTCTGTGATTCTCTACTAGGGAGTCCCCAAACAGGGATTCTCAGATAATTTGACACAAAAAAGGGAAAGTAATGTCAATGCTTGCTAAACCATAGACACACACTCAGATGGCTCTTCTGGGAACTTTAGAAGTGTGGTCAACACGATTCCCTTAGAATGCCTTTATCTTCTTGGTCATTAGCTTTGTCATCCAGCTCAGTGTTCTACTTTTTCCCTTTGCTGTCAGGCGAGTCCTCTCTGAAAAAGAGAAAATACTAAAAACATGGGGCTTTTGCTAACTAGACTTGTTCCACCATATCTGGGTTTTAACCATGAATGGGGCATGATAAATATTTGAGAGAAGAGTTAGCCGCATAAAGACTTTGGAACTCTTCACAGCTTAGTGATAATTTCTTTATCAGACATAACATCTGATAAATCACTGCTGTGGCATGGTTTGCCTTTAGTAATAAACAGTCTTATTCATTCAGATGTAGGCTTGTACGGTGCTAGGGTGTGATATGATTTAGGTCTGCCTTCCTAAGGCTCATATGTGGCAGCTTTGGTACCTGGTGTTTATAGACTTGAGATGGTAGGGCCTTGACAGAGATAGTTATTATTATTTTTTTTGATAGTCACTGTGGTGGGTTGAAAGAAAATGACCCCTATATGGAATGACACTATTAGGAGGTTTAGCTTTGTTTGAGCAGATGTGGTCTTGTTGGAGGAAGTGTGTCACCTTGGGGGTGGCCTTTGAGGTCTCCTATGTACAAGTTACATAAAGTGTGGCATTCAGTTTCTGTTGCCTGCACATATAGAAATAGAACTCTCAGTTACTTCTCCAGCGTTGTATCTACACGCTGCCTTGTTTCCTGCCATGACTGATAATGGACTAAACCTCTGAACTATAAGTGGGCTCTAATTAAATGTTTTCTTTTATAGGAATTGCCTTGGTAGTGGTGTCTCTTCAAAACCAATGAAACCCTAACTAAGACAGTCATCATCAGAGGGGATAAATATAGTTCTGGAGAGACTCTGCTTTGTGTCTGTTAAAGTAAGAAATCACTGGAAAAGCAAGTCTATCCCTGGCATGGCTTCCTGGCTCAAATGCAGTATCCATCTCACACACACATTCCTATCTAGATGTCATCTGCTCTAGAGTGATACAGCTCAGAAAGCCCTCACCAGAGAGGAGCAGAGGCTGGTGACATGCTCTCAAATATCCATGACTATAAACTAAAGCAGTGGACACAGCCTCCAGTATTTTTCTATAGACAGAGAAAATAGGTGCCTCACCACTCAGTGGTCTGTAAACATTCAAAGAAGATCCGGAAAGACCTAGGTCCACCCTGTAAGAATACAAGTGAGTTGTGGAAGGTGGCCCAGGTTTCAAGAGGACTTCCAGTTCAAGAAAAGAAGAGGGTAGGAACAGGTATGATTTTTGACAGGTCAAATGTAGAGTGGGTCATCTTTAAATATATTTATGACTTACTCTTACAATAAGTATTTATCAAGTGCCCATGATGTGCCAACTATGGGCTACATTTATTGGTCAAGCACCAGAGATAGTGGTGAACAAGACACGAAGTTAAAACCTAGACACCCAATGAAGATGAGGTCTAGCTCCTAGACCCCAGAGCCAGCAAAACCACAGAAGAGTGTTACTTGACACTGTGATGCTAAAAGACCATTAGTGTGCAGAATCTCACAGCCCGCATTCCACAAGTACAAACACAAAGCCTTGGCTGATGTTGCCCTAGGCAACTGCACACACCAGGGAGCTTGTCAGAGAGAAAGCTCTGATTGATGAGGGAAGCAAGATCCCATTTTGGGGAAGGGAGATTGGGAAATCACCTTTGTTGGGAACTCTTTAAAGGGAACTGAAACAAGTCTGGGACCATAAGACCTGCACCTTCTCAACAAAGTAAAAGCAAAAGCAAAAATAATCACTATCCTCTCATTCTTGTGTATTTAAAAAAATATATTTTCTGAGAGATGGAGAGATGGCTCAGTTTGTAAAGCCCTAGAAGTCCTAGAACTCCATAAGACTAGGCTGGCCTCAAACTTCCAGTGAGGCTTCTACCTCCGGAGTGCTGGGATTACTACATGTGATGACATTACACCTGGCTGCCCTATGCATTGGGTTCTATGATATATAATGCTATAGACATTTTCTTCACAAGCACAGTTAATAAAGTTGAATAGATCATCACCTCTGAGAGACCAGACAAGCTTTCCTCTTGTCTTTTGATGAAATGCAGTAAGAGCACAGGGGACATGGTGACTAGACACAGTCTAACTAAAGGTCCTGAGATTAGTTCCCAACTGTGAGGTGTGGAGAGAAGCTGAATAGCTAGGGCTTTCCTTGCCCCCAAAGCCTCCCTCTTCACAGAGGCAGAAGATAGAGATAGGAAGGTAGTCCCTCCTCTTCTAAGTAGAAATGACCTTCACTGCCTTGTGCAAAGGTATTCCTCACACCCATATTAAAAAAGAGAAATCATTCAGAGCCCAGAGTAAACCCATGTTTTCTTAATCTATAATCCCCTGAAAACAAACAAACAAAAACCTAAAACAGTTCTAAAAGCAGCCGTTTCCTGCACAGTCGTACACCACTCTTTCCCTCACCACTGATAACTGGGGCTCTTAACAGGCAAGAACTTCATGATAGCACTAGACAGGGAGAGTATATAGCTTTGTATGTTTATCAGCTATAGCATGTCTTTATCATTTTCTTGGTACTTGGACACACACGCATGCATACACGCACGCACACACACACACACACACACACACACACATGCACGCTCACATGATCCCAGAATAATGAGTCTGTTAGAAGACACTGAGGTACAAAACAGGTAGATTTGTCACCAAGTGGCTAAGCTCTGATGACAGCAGTGGATTTATACCAGGAGACTGAACCTGTCTTCTTGACTACTATTATATGATCCCTCTTATAATAGCAATATAGTTAATGTGCTAAGATTCACTGGGCTTCATGAAAACAGAGCCCAGTGGGTAAAAGTAGGGGGATCAAGGTTCAGTAAAATTACTAAACAATGCATGTCCTTTAACTTCTAGCATTTGTGTTCTCTGCTTCTCCTTCGATAGCCATACTATTAGCTAGGAATATAGTACCCTAGCAGGGCACTTGCCTGTGTTTGAGGGCCTGGGTTCAATGCCAAGTACCACAACAAGAAAGCCTTGTTAGAATGAACCCTCACAGGCTCTGGAAGAGGAAGCAATGAGGAGACAATTACGTATAGCAGATACACAGGGCAGCACAGCAATCACATGATGGAACTCAAAACTGCAAACGTAAGACGAAACTTCCCGACCTGCACTCTTCACCTAGACTCTGGGATGAACATTTTTCATATGGCATCATTTGCCTTTCATTTTCTAAACAAGAAACCGCAGTGGGGCTGGAAAGACATCTCAGCAGTTAAGAGCATGGGCTGCTCTTGCAGAGGACCCAGGTTTGGTTCCCACGACCTACATGGAGACTCACAGCCATCTGTAACCCCAGTTCTGGGGGATCTGATGTCCTCTTCCTGCATTTGTGGGTACCAGGCACACATATGGTACATAAGTACATATGCAGGTAAGCATCTAAGCATCTAATAATAAATGATTCTTTTTTGGAAAGTAAGAAAGAAACGGCAGTTAAGCAGGAACCAAGAAGTGTGATGAGCAATGAGTAGTGAAGGCTGGGATCCACTTGGGAGAAAATACACTTATTTCTTAAAGGGTGAGGAAGTCCTCTCTGGATCTCCTATTCATAGGCCCGGGACTCACACTTAGCACATCCCAGACATCTCTCCGGTTGCTTTGGCGAGGGAGGGGTTCTTTATCCTAATCAGCAAATGCTGCAGGCTTCCAGTACAAGAGAAAGCAGGCCGGCTCCCTCTTTGCTCCTCTTCTAATCACCACAGCGGAATAACCCCTTCCTAACCCCCCCCCCCAGGGCTAAGAAGTAGCTGTGTCACTTCTGGGCCAGCACTGGGGGCCCCAGAGCAACAAGAGAGAAGAAGGCCAGAAAGGAAGTATCAGCTGATTTGATGGAAACCCGTCATGGGTGACAGAGAAACACTGGCATGTTTTACTTTGAGATCATTACAAGGTCTCGGAAGTCGCAGAGAACATAACATACTAAATATCCTGGGTTCTCTCATGTAGTTTCCTCCCTTGGTGACATCCTGTCTAGCTGTAGGATGACAGAAATCCAGAAAACTGACATGGGTATGTTATTTTTAGTAATTGTGCTACAGAGTCTATGTTATCTTGTCCCACACGTGACTCGAGTATCATTTTAAAGTCTAGGTCCTCTCATCATAGCAGAGCTCGCCTGCCTCTGACTGACATGGCCAGTCTTCACCCTCAGATGTCATCTCACAGGCTACCTGTTTTCTGGAAACTAATCCATGCTCTCGTCATCATCCGGAGACCCGAGGTTTGCAGAGTTGGGTAGGAAACATATGTACTATCGGTTTGATTTTTAGGTAGCTAGAAGAACGATGCTATCTAAGATAGGCTGGGGTGTCAAGGCTGAGATGTGAATGCCCGGGATATTAGGCTGTTTGCATATCTGTAACACTAAGAGAAAGGTGACAGCCAGACCAAAGGCAAGTGTGTATTTTTGAAGTAAAAGACAATGATGATCAGTGAGACCGGTTTTAACCCAGGCTTACTGAGACCTCAAGAACAATGGCAATGGGTTTTTGATCCTACTGCACGTATTGGCTTTGTGGGAGCCTAGGCAGTTTGGATGCTCACCTTACTAGACCTGGATGGAGGAGGGAGAACCCTGATTGCTCTTTGGGCTGACGAGGGAGGGGGACTTGATTGGGGGAGGGAAAGGGGAGGCGGCGGTGGGGAAGAGACAGAAATTTTTAATAAATAAAAAAAAATAGAAAAAAAAAGACAATGATGATGAGGGACTCCACGTCCTGTTCTCATCCTCATAGTTGGACATGATATTCTGAAAGCCTGGTGCGGGAAAGTCTTGTGTAACCCCACTGTTGCCACGCCCCCTTCTTCAACCTTGGGGTTTCTGTGACAAGTCTACATTATGAATCTTTTGGAAATTTACAATCTCCCCCCTGCCCCCAAGAATTGTTATCTCAGCTTATTTTAACAAAGACTTAATTCATAATATCAGGACATGGAAACAACCATTTTGCAGACACTTCCACACAGTGCTTAAGTCTAAACAAGCAGAGGGCGGGAGAAGGAGAAGAAGAAAAAAAAATCTGGTTAAGAGCCTGAAGCCATGTTTAATATATTATATAATACTAATTTCTGTCAAATGGCTGGCTGCCTTGTGTGAATTCCTTAACTTTATATTCTCTAAATTGAAAACTGCTACAGCCATTGTTGAAGAGTCACATTTAGCTGTGGAAAAAAACTAGTAATGAGCGGTGACTCTTCCAAGAATCCCATGCTCAGCCCTGGGTGTAGATTCTCCTCTTCCTAAGCACCTTTTCATCTCTCCATGTGTGTGCTGAAATCGACACTGACGCTTTCTCTTAATAAACACCAGTCTGCTCTGTAGTTTGCACTGGCCAATCCTGAAATTCTTTTCAAGATGGAGTCATGAACCCTAGGTTCACCAGGTGGAGGTCACTGCTGCAGACAGCTGTGTGCAGCTGTTTCCTGGTTCTGCTCTGGTACTCTTGACATCTTTTTTGGTGGCCCACATGGGGAACAATTCTGAAGCATTATTGTACTCGGAGCCTCAAAAGCATCCTGAAGACAGGCTGTCTTAGATGTGTGAGCCAGCAGAAGACCTAAAAGCTCTCTTCTTGCAAGATAAGAAGAGAGTGTACCTTCTTAAATCAAGACTCCATCTGCAAACTTGGACCTTCTCCCATCTCCCTCCCAGCTTTGGAAAGGCTGTATCTATGTCCTTGATCAGATGTCTCAAAATGCAAGTGTTTGAATATTATCAATTCTTGTGATCAAGGGAACAAAGTCTCAAGGAAACTGAGGCAGGATAAAAAGGCAGAAAAATTAAGGGACACGGGGAAGGGAAGAGTCAACGCCTCCACACTAGAGTAAGGATTCCTGAATACTTAACCATTTGCAGTGAGGATTGTTTACACAGAAATGATAATTTTTTGTATGTAAACATTTCAAACATACATGTGAAGACAGCAATGAACCTGCTTAAGCCCTAATCTCAACTGTGCTTCTGCTGCAAACCTATGATTTTCTGAGTATCTTAAAAACTAGATTACAAATTTCATTTACAGCCAAACGTGTCTCACTTCCTTTGTGACTTAGTATAGTAATGATTCCTTCACTCCTGGAGCCCGTGAAACCATTCCATGATCTCATTTAAAGAAAGGGGTGGGGGGGGGCCTTCCACAGAAACCTTTTAAACAGAGTAACTTTGGAAGCCACCGCAGCACACACCGTGAAATAACAACTCACCCCACACCTGGGTTTACACTGTCCTCTTCTCAAGGGATCACCTTCCCACCCACAAGAATGTCCATGCTCAAATCTATGGAAAACATTTCCAGTCTAAATGCAGAGAACAAGTGATCCTGTGGTGCCCAACCCCAAGGGATTCACCTACAGCACGAATCCTGCACCTGGCTTCAAAATAGGGCAGAAAGAGTGTAAGAGCTTGAGCACCTGGAAGTCGGCTATGAGATTGTTTCTCTTAGAAATGCCTGGGAAGGTACACCCATGCCACATGGGTGCCTAAATAAGACCTGGATAAAGAGGTCACCAACAGACAGGATAACATGGAAGGGGGAAAGCTCACTGGGCCCCAACACTAGACAAAGAACTCTGGGCAACTAAGGAATGCTGAGAGCAGGAGAAATAGTCTTGCCCAAGGACGAGTGCACCAACTTGTTATCCAAAACCAAATGGTCAGCCCTGAAATCACATTACATGCAAGGAACATTATATGAACTGAGCAGACTATGTTTATATATTTAGGAATACAAACACGTATGTAACAATAATTAAGAAAAAAGAGGCCAGAACCCATTAATCTGAGAGCAAAGTGGGGTGGATGTGGTAGACATCTACGGTCTACATGGGGTAGATTGGAGGAAGACGAAGGAAAATAATGCAGTTATATTTCATTTTAAAAGAAATTTTAAAAAATTCACAATGAACTATGATTTTGATTAAAATATAATAAAAGGAAACCAGTTCATCATTACTTTTTACCCAGTCTCCCTAGCCTTAACATGAGCCTATAGGACAATACCAAAGCCAGCACACTGGCATAGCTACCATGCACCATTGCTAGTTCCAGTTTACTGACCGCCTTTCACAGCACTGGAAAGCACCATGTATATTAATGTGGGAGAAAAGTAATCATCAGGATTCCCCAACTGTGAACCTCATGGGATCTAATAACAACTGGCTTGGCAAGCCATGCTCACTAGTGCGATATCGGCATGAATGTCATGGGGGTAACCAGTTGTTTCTGATGATATTAAAGGCCTTCTCCACAAGATATTACCCGTGTCTAGCAGCATTAATGGGGCCAAGAACCTATCAGCTGGCTAGGTCATAGGCCATAGAAAAGAACCAAATACTCTTATTCAACTAAATTAATATGACATTGAACTACTGCCTAAGTACTTCTCTTTATGCCTGTGGATTAGTGTATCTCTCAAGCCTCACCAGAGAAGCTCATTTCTGAAATGGGGGGCAGCTAATACAGAGACCCTCATCTGGTCATTGTGCAGAAAGTAAGAGGCTACAGTGTCTTAGGTCCTAAATGATGCATCTATATAACATCTCTTCCTCCCAGGGCTTTAGAACCACTGTAGAAGAGGAAGCAGAGAGATTGTGAGAGACACTGGTAGTTGATAAATACAGAGAAACAATTTTTTTTTTTGGACACAACAGAGCAGCTGCACACATGAATAGTGACTGTGAGTCTATATACAAGACCCATGCAAGACCAAGTCAGACAAAATACTAAGTATGGATTGGGAGGTTACAAAGTCCATTGGTAAATGGAGACTCTTGGAAGAGATTGAGACAGAGATGGAGAGAGAGATAGAGAGAAATAGAGAGAGAGAGAGCACTATTTGGAGAGATGTGGGTCCCAAGAGGTTACCCATGTTCCAGGAGATGACTCTATACCCATGTACATAGCAGCAGTACTAAAAAGGTTTTGTGAATTAAAAAAAATAGCACATGAAATTGGGATGGAATATTGTTATGGGAGATTGGAGGAGAATTGGAGAGGAGGGAATGTGAGGGTGGAGTTGACAAAAACACATTATATACTTGTATGAAATTCTCAAACAATAAAAGAAATGATAAAACGAGAACCACAAAGATGAAATGTTAACAGGAACTGGACTGCCATGGTGTCGTGCGAACTAGTCGAGTCGGATGGTGTATGCTTGTAAAGATTTTGGTTAGCTTATTTAATTTTGTATTTCAACTGCATTTTAATTTACACATAAGAATCTAAAAGACTGTATCATACTTAAGCCTGAAAATATCAAATTTAAGAAACTATAAACACATACAATTGCCCTTCAGTTTGTATTAGGTGTTGGTCCAGGACTCAGCACGAATAGCAAGCTCTAAAGATACACAATCCCAGAATTTACATGCAGCCTACCCACATTCTCCCCCACACTTTCAGTAATCTGTAGGCTACACAGAATACTTAGTGCAACATAAATGATATATAAATAGCTGTCATATTGTACTGTTTAGGAAAAAATGATGTTACAGCTTGACTATGAAGAGCCCCCCACAGGCTCATGTGTCAAACACTTGCTCCCCAGATGGTATCGCTATTTTGGGAGGTTCTGGAAACTTTAAGAGGTGTAGCAGAGTCATTGGAGGCATGGCTTTGAGGCTAGAACAGGGCCCGGTCCCTTCTTTGCTCTTTATGTCCTGCTACCCTGGGGTGAGCAGCCTCTAGCACATGCTCCCACTGCCACGGTGTCCTTGTCTCGGCACAGGACTGCAAAGGGCAGAGAGAGGGACTATGGACAATAATCTCCAAAGTCCCGGCAAAATAAATCTATTCTGTTTTAAGTTGCTTATGCCAAATGTTTGCTGTCAGGGTTCCAGGAAGGCCAACACAAATGACAAGACTTTAAAGTAGGCCTTACATTTCTAGCACGACAGCAGTTTGCTTCTGAAGACGTGAGTTCACAGCCGACTGCACACCTTCATGTGCTACGCAGCACACACAAGACACCGATGAACTGCACTGACAGTGGAATTGTCTAAGAGGTACAGAAGTTGTTCAGATGTGACTTTTTTCCCTCACTGTTTAGAAGAGAGCAGGGTGTGGAGCCTGCAACTCTCCACTCCTTCTCAATGTCAACACTGACCTCTAGTGTTCTGTTCTTTCCAGAATGAACCAACAGTCCAGCGGTACATAAAGACCCAGAGGCAGCAGCTTCAGAGACCACCAGCAGCAATGTTTGTTAGGCATCTACCATGAAGTGAACTCTAGTGACCCAAACCTACCTCCTTCAGCAGCTGCTCAAAACAAGGCAGCTCTTTCGGAAGGACATCTGCTAGGTTTGCACAGTCTGGACGGTAGCACCATGGAACTAAGACCGCAAAATTAGGACCGAGGTATCACACGTTAAATCAAGATGCAGAACAAATGTCCACGTCCTCTGGATACCTTTATAATAGCTGTTTCTGGAATGTACTCTTATGAGTCCTTTTGTTCATGGACAGGTCTCCCCTGTTCTCCTTGTAAAACAAAATGACTTTGAAAACCTGACTTCCAAAAGACAACAAACATGACTGTTTTTTTTTTTTTTCATTAAGACTATCAGGGGAGTTTTTAATGCGAGGGTCAAATGTTTGCAACAGAGGGTGGCATATCAGGCCTCCCTGCACCCGTTACCACTACCCCAAGCCATCCACCATCCATATCCTGACAATCCAACCCCATCAGCATTTCCACCTTCCACGCTGAGACCCACCGTTTAAATGGTGTTTTATCAGCTTCATTTCATATTTTGAGCATCAACATTATTTCCCTCAGACAAGTTTGTTGGGAAGAGAAATTGATAGCACCCATCGGCCCCACAAATGGCAAACCCAAAGGAGCTTCTCAAAGTAGGCTTCCCCTACTGGATAATTTCTGCTAGCTGCAGATTGTGTGTCAAAACATACCTTTTACAAAAGAAGGAAAGAAAGGCAGAGAGGGAGAGACGGAGAAACTTCCTCTTGGTCACCCTGCAGTGATCTCCTTGGGAACAAAATATAAGAACTATCAAGGGAAAAACACAAAGGGCCTTCTGCAGTGGGTGGTCACTATCATTAATTCTTCATTGTGATCCTCACAAACCTAAAGCCCTGTGAACTATTAAATTACTATGGGGATTTCCTCTGGGCTTCTGGCCCCAGCTGGTCTCAGAATGTTCTTAGTAAAAGGCAGCTTGGGTCGTGTTCTCTGAACACCTGTCACCTGCTCCATACAATGATCTAAGTAGAACGTGCATACAAAAGGCCTATTATCAATTATGCAATGATCAGCTTGGCTCAGGCTGCACATGTGTATGGCTTCCCTTAGAATGTGCTGCTTTTTCCTGAAACAGACACATCAAACACAGGGGGCAAGAGGGGACATGAAGACATGGTTGCTAACTCATCCCTCCAGGTTCAGTCAGAAGAGACTGGGCACACTGAGGTTGATCAGTGGGTGAAGGGAGAAGGGTGTGGGAAGCCCAAGGTAGGGGGTTTGGGCAAAGCACAACGACCTCAGCTCCAAAGAAAGGAGAAACTTGGTGCTTTCATAATTTCCAGAGAGCTTCGTATTTAAAACAACTCTTCAAGGTTGAATTAGGGAGCTAAAGAGATGGTTCCATCAGGAAAGTATTTGCCATGCAAGTATGAGGGTCTGAGTTTGATTCCCCAGGATTCATGTGGAAACCTCGGCAAGGTGGTGTATACGCCTATAATCCCACAGCTTGGGAAGGGGTTGGTAGAGGGGACACAAAAGAGTCCTAAAGGCCTGCTGGAGAGCCAGCTTCACTGATCTGTGAGCTCTGGGCTCGGTGAAAGACCCTGTTTAAAAAATAAACTGGAAAGTCATGAGGAAGACAGCTGGCCTCCATATGAATGTGTACTCTCATGGCACACACACACACACACACACACACACACACACACACACCACTGAGAATGTTAGCAGGGCTGTGGTGAAAAGCTGTACTTAGTCTACTGATGTAGAAGTTTCTGTAAGCTTTTAGGAAGAACAGTTTTGGAGTGTCATCCAGTACCTTCCTAAAATAAATTTAAGATGAAGTAAAGAATGTTAGGGACCAATCGCTGTCCCTGTCACTTCCCATGGGTAAGACACTAAAGTCCTGCCTTCAGCTCCACTTCTAAAGAAGTGAAAGGATGGTTTGATCATGGGACTTTGGTTCTAGTTACTAGTCTAGATAACTCTATCTTGTTTCTGACTTCACTTTGTTTATTTCTTTCCTCCTGTTGCCTGGGTCTTATTCTTCAACAGTTGCCTTGGATCCAGGAACCACAATCCTGCCTGAAGAACATACCGAGAGAGAGGACTGTAAGTATTCTCTGTGCAGAAGTGACTGGCACCAACACAATCTCTAGCATGCATGCTGAGATAATGGGCCAGGGCAATGATTGGTCAGACCACAGCAGACCACGGCAATCGTGACTACTCCATGTAACACCTAGTACTTGCCTTTCTTTCTTTTCTTTACATAAGTACTTTGAAGACAGAGGTCATTAGACTTACGCTGGTCCCTAATGCTATTAATAAAGATGCTTTACCACCATCACCTCTATTTGTCTCTTTGATTGGGATTCCCAGAGCTGTGAATTTTGCCCTAACTCAGGAACAAAAACAGGTAGCCACCCAGGGTTGGGGATTGGCTGGACCCAGAAGCACTCATGTGTTCACAAAAGTCTTTGTAAGGCTTGCTCAGTTCAGTCCTTAAGACACATGGAGTGGAAGCACAGAGCTGAGACAGCTTTTGAAGGTTTGCTGTAGCATCGGGGTTCTCCAGAAGCTTATACATTCAAACCTGGCCAGCCATGTAATAAGACTGATGCTCCCTGTTTCTGCCCTGGTTATTCTAATCTAAACACTTATGTTGGGGGTGAGTACAGACTGAAGATCATAAACTGAGAACCTGTAGCTAATACCTGGCTGATTTGTTCTGCTTGGGCTACACTCTATTCTAAATTTTTCCAGCTATTTGATACTTGCATAACTGTCTATAAAAATGTGAATTTCTGGCTTCTGCTGTAGTACCAGAGAAGCTGAGCATCCACCTACCTACCATTAGGCACTGACCACCTTAGCCAAAGAATGTGACTGTGGTTGCTACCTGTTCTACTTTCCCTAACCCACTTAATTCTTCCATGTGGTCAGTCTGCTCTTTCAAAACAATGGAATTTGGGAGCCTTATATTAGATTTCCATTCTCCAATAGGCATATGTGGCTGATTACATTTCTGTTTACTTGAAGTTAAATGAAGATGGTCTCTTGAGTTGCACAGGCTATACTGCAAACCCTATTTAGCTCTGTGAGGTTAGCCCCGTGGATGTAGGCAGCATGGATTAGAACACCATCATCACTATAGGGAGGCGGCTGGCAAACACTGTTCTCTACCCTATTTGGAATCACAGTCAACACTTGTGTACAATCTCCCCTTCCTCACACCATTTGCCTCCCAACAGATATCTCACCCTAAAAAGTACATCGTGGAAAGAGCAAGAGTAGAATGAGGAAGAAAGAGAGGAGGAATCCACTTACAGAACACAACTTCAGTGTTACTTACCAGAGAAAGAACATTCTATGTATTGCCTCATTATTTTATATCCAACAGCCCTATGAGGTAAGGGACTGTATGACATCTTGAATTTTGGATGCAAATGGATGGAAATAGGAAACACTATCCTGAGTGAGGTAACCCAGACCCAAAAAGATGAATATGGTATGTACTCACTCATTAGTGGATTCTAGCCATACATAAAGGACATTGAGCCTATAATTCATGATCCTAGAGAAGTTAAATAGGAAGATAAACCCAAAGAAAAACATGTAGTTATCCTCCTGGATATTGGAAATAGACAAGATTTCCGGGCAAAATTGAGAGATGGGGGGGGGGATAAGGTGGAGGTAAGGGGAGATGGGGAGAGAGAAGTGAGAATGGGAGGATGGGGAAAACTTGGGGGAATGGGACGGTGGGGCTGATCTAATGGGAACTCACCAAGGCCAGCTGGACTGGGACTGATGGAGCATGTGATCAAACCGGACTCTGAATGTGGCTGACAAGGAGGGCTGACTGAGAAGCCAAGGACAATGGCACTGGGTTTTGATTCTACTGCAAGTACTGGCTTTGTGGGAACCTAGTCTGTTTGGATGCTCACCTTCCTAGACCTGGATGGAGGAGAGAGGACCTTGGATTTCCCACAGGGCAGGGAACCCTGACTGCTCTTTGGACTGGAGAGGGAGGGGGAGTGGGGGGAGGGGAAAAGAAATGGGAGGAGGGGAAAATTTGTAATAATAATAACAATAATAAATGTTAATAAAAAAGACAATTATTTATTATGCAGTGTTCTGCCTACATGTATACCTGCAAGCCAGAAGAGGGCACCAGATATCATTACAGGTGGCTGTGAGCCACCACATGATTGGTAGGAATTGAACTCAGGACCTTTGGAAGAGCAGCTAGTGCTTCCTAACTGTTGAGCCATCTCTCCAGCTCCTGTAGGATGCTTTACAAACAGGTAGATAGAAGAGTTTACCTAACCACTCACCAAAAAGAGGAAGGAGGAGGAAGAGCACGAGGAGGAGGAGGAGGAAGAAGAAGAAGAAGAGAGAAGAAGAAAAGGAGAGGAAAACCAAGAAGAATCAAAGAAGCAAAATACAACCCAATAAAGGGTTCTGGAACAAACTGAAGAGAAATGAGTAACTTGAGAATTATAATCTCACATTCAGTTACAACCACGCATAATGCCAGCTCTCTTCTGTGACCTAAGAGCAACATTGTCAATACATTATCAAAGGCTTTTGTTGTTGCTTTAATTAGTTCATTTCCTTATGAGTATGATGTTTTGCCTATAGGTGTGTCTGAACACTACTTTTGTCCCTGGTGCCCCTGGAAGTCAGAAGAGGTCATTGAATCCCCTTAGACTAGATGGACAGGGAGGACCAGTGATAACCTTTGTTGATAGATATCACCTGTCAAGTTTCAGAAAGTCTCCCTTGATCAAATCTGATCCACATCTTTTAAGTTCCATTTTACAAATGTATTTTTTGACTTCTCTTTTAAAGTTAAGGTATTTTAGAAATATTTAGGCTGGTATATTCTATCAGTCTCTCTTTTAACTCCATGTCTCTTAGCAGCTGTCATTTGCTTATCAACAATCTTATTTCCCATCTCCATGTGGCTTATCTTTTAATTATTTAATTTCTCTCTTTAAAGAATATACTTTGTTTTTTTTTTAAAAAACTATTTCTTTCTATAACTGCCAATACACATTTTTTTTCTTTCTTAAAACACAATGGAGCCTGTTTAGAGGTTTTTCTGTCTGGACCTCTTTTTACTGTGTATCTTTTCACCTCTTTTGTCTGTATAAGCAAAAGCCAAATCCACCAAACAGCATGCAGCTGATTAGCCTCTCTGTACTAAAGCATTTGTGAGACTGTGGAACCCACCACACTGCTTAACTCATGGCGGCATCTTGCAGGTAGCTGGCTCCATCTTGCAGGCAGCTGTTGGGAGTTGTGTTGAAAGACCCCGGGTGTGTGGAGACTTTCACACGACCCCCCATCCCCCCAGTAACTCACGAGAGACCGTCCTTGCTGCAATCACACGAGGTTTATTGACAGGTACCAGTGCTGGGGCCAAGACTGATAACCCAATCAGGGGGAGGAGTTTGACCTCGAGTAGCTGGGAGAAGGGGTATTTAAGGGAAGAAACCACAAGCCAGTAATCCAAAGGGGTAGGGAGGGCATCATTGGAAAATTCTGAAAATACCAGTAATCATTGAAAATTCTGAAAATACCAGTGATAATCACAAGGGGGTAACTCCTTGTTTCTCAAGATTATTCTCAAGATTACAATCTAACTTTAGCTTCAGCTAGTTCCTGAAACAGAGTCACTGAGCCGGGTAATCCTAGATTTTTGACTCTTCTCTTCCTGCTAGAGGATTTATCCGGGTTTTTCAGTGTCTGCACTGCTGCTGGCATGAGACCGTGAGACTAGGAAGTCCAGTGTGGCTTTGGTTCTTTGTGTTCAGAACCTTTCTTTAAAGCTTTCTCAGGCCCCTTGGGAATTCGAGAGCCTCATTTGGACACCAAAAGTAGCTGGAGGCTTTTCTGTGTTCCATCTGGTCCCATCTGGTTTCTCTCCTGCCCATTGGTCCCTGCATGTGCCTATAAAATAATCATTTAGAGGCTTAATATTAATTATAATTGCTTAACTGATGACTGAGGCTTATTACTGGCTAGCTCTTACATATAAATTAATCCATTTTTTCTATTTATTTATTTATTTATTTAAGATTTCTGTCTCTTCCCCGCC